>NC_073412.1:8239128-8266628 GCF_028641065.1 Leucoraja erinaceus | reverse complement strand
ATTGTTGTCCTCATATAGACAAGGCAGTTTAGATACAAAGGTGATCAAAAGATATGAGGTTAACCTTAAATTTATTGCATAGCAAATAAGGCATGAATTATGTTCTCCTTTCTTCAGATGCTAATCTTTGTATTTTGGGATCAGCGTTACTTATAATAAAACTTGTAATAGATTTTTTTTCTATGCTATATTGTAAAATTTAGTGCAGTTTCCTTAGTCGTGGCCAATATATAGGCATCAGCAGACATCAGATAAACCATCACGCGCCAACTCTCAGACACATAGAAACATAGAAATTAGGTGCAGGAGTAGGCCATTCGGCCCTTCGAGCCTGCACCGCCATTCAATATCATCATGGCTGATCATCCAACTCAGTATCCTGTACCTGCCTTCTCTCCATACCCTCTGATCCCCTTGGCCACATCTAACTCCCTCTTAAATATAGCCAATTAACTGGCCTCGACTACCCTCTGTGGCAGAGAGTTCCAGAGATTCACCACTCTCTGTGTGAAAAAAGTTCTCCTCATCTCGGTTTTAAAGGATTTCCCCCTTATCCTTAAGCTGTGACCCCTTGTCCTGGACTTCCCCAACATCGGGAACAATCTTCCTGCATCTAGCCTGTCCAAACCCCTTAAGAATTTTGTAAGTTTCTATAAGATCCCCTCTCAATCTCCTAAATTCTAGAGAGTATAAACCAAGTCTATCCAGTCTTTCTTCATAAGACAGTCCTGACATCCCAGGAATCAGTCTAGTGAACCTTCTCTGCACTCCCTCTATGGCAATAATGTCCTTCCTCAGATTTGGAGACCAAAACTGTACGCAATACTCCAGGTGTGGTCTCACCAAGACCCTGTACAACTGCAGTAGAACCTCCCTGCTCCTATACTCAAATCCTTTTGCTATGAAAGCTAACATACCATTCGCTTTCTTCACTGCCTGCTGCACCTGCATGCCTACTTTCAATGACTGGTGTACCATGACACCCAGGTCTCGCTGCATCTCCCCTTTTCCTAGTCGGCCACAATTTAGATAATAGTCTGCTTTCCTGTGTTTGCCACCAAAATGGATAACCTCACATTTATCCACGTTACATTTATCCACGTTATACTGCATCTGCCAAACATTTGCCCACTCACCCAGCCTATCCAAGTCACTTTGCAGTCTCCTAGCATCCTCCTCACAGCTAACACTGCCCCCCAGCTTAGTGTCATCCGCATGTCAACCTAATCATTGTTCGAGGAGTACCGTGGCCCTATCCCCGAACCCTACCTCCGCTACATTGATGACCACATTGGTGCTACCTCCTGCACCCACACGCAACTCACTAACTTCATCCACTTCACCACTAACTTCCATCCGACACTCAAATACACCTGGACCATTTCCGACATCTCCCTACCATTTCTTGACTTCACTCTCTCCATCGCAGGTGACAGACTACTGACCAACATCCACTATAAACCCACTGACTCCCATAGCTATCTGGACTACACTTCTTCCCACCCTGCTTCCTGTAAGGACTCCATCCCCTACTCCCAATTCCTCCCTCTACGCCGCATCTGCACCCAGGATGAGGTGTTCGCACCAGGGCATCGGAGATGTCCCCATTCTTCAGAGAACGGGGGTTTTTCTCCTCCACCATGGATGAGACTCGCACCAGGGTCTCTTCCTTACCCCGTAACTGTGCTCTCACTCCCCACCCCCCCCACTCGTAACAAGGGCAGAGTCCCCCTTGTCCTCACCTTCCACCTTCCACCCCACCAGCCGTCACGTACAACAAATAATCCTCCAGGTATTCAAGAAGGAACTGCGCAGATGCTGGAAAATCGAAGGTACACAAAAATGCTGGAGAAACTCAGCGGGTGCAGCAGCATCTATGGAGCGAAGGAAATAGGCAACATTTCGGGCCGAAACCCTTTGGGTTTCGGCCCGAAATGTTGCCTATTTCCTGCTGCACCCGCTGAGTTTCTCCAGCACTTAGGTCATCGTCGTTCGATGCAGGCTCGGTGGGCCGAAGGGCCTGTTTTTCCGCGCTGTATCTCTAAACTAAACTAAAAATAGGGGAATAAATCATTAAAATTGCCCGCTCAGCTTTTGGTAACGTTTAGGTAACGTTTCGGGCCGAAACCCTTCTTCCAACATTTTCGCCCCCTCCAACGGGATCCCACCACTGGCCACATCTACCCATCTCCTCCGGCTTTCGGCTTTCCGCAGAGACCGCTCCTTCCTTAACTCCCTGGTCAATTCGTCCCTTCCCACCCAAACCACCCCCTCTCCGGGCACTTTCCCGTTGCAACCGCAGGAAATGCTCCACTTGTCGCTTTACCTCCCCCCTTGACTCCATTCAAGGACCCAAGCAGTCGTTCCAGGTGCGGCAGAGGTTCACCTGCATCTCCTCCAACCTCATCTATTGCATCCGCTGCTCTAGGTGTCAGCTGCTCTACATCGGTGAGACCAAGCGTAGGCTTGGCGATCGCTTCGCCCAACACCTCCGCTCGGTTCGCAATAACCAACCTGATCTCCCGGTGGCTCAGCACTTCAACTCCCCCTCCCATTCCCAATCCGACCTCTCTGTCCTGGGCCTCCTCCATGGCCAGAGTGAGTCCCACCGCAAATTGGAGGAGCAGCACCTCATATTTCACTTGGGCAGTCTGCACCCCAGTGGTATGAACATTGACTTCTCTAATTTCAGGTAGTCCCTGCTTTCTCCTCCCCTTCCCAGCTCTCCCACAGCCCACTGTCTCCGCCTCTTCCTTTCTCCTTCCCGCTCCCCCCACCCACCCTCACATCAGTCTAAAGAAGGGTCTCGACCTGAAACATCACCTAGTTCCTTCGCTCCATAGATGCTGCCTCACCCACTAAGTTTCTCCGGCATTTTTGTCTACCTTCAATTTTCAGCACCTGCAGTTCCCACTAAAACAGATACAGCATCATGGTCGTTTGTGACATCTTCCTTGCACCAGTTGTGTCCAATGTATCTGACATCACAGCGCCAGAGACCCGGGTTCAATCCTGGCCTCGGGTGCTGTCTGTGTGGAGTTTGCACGTTCTCCCCGTGACTTGCAAGGGTTTTCTCCGGGTGCTCTGGTTTCCTCCCACACTCCAAAGACGTACAGGTTTGTTGGCAAATTGGCTTGGTAAAATTGTAAATTATCCCTAGTGTGTGGGATATTGTTAGTGTGTGGGGTTCGCTGGTCAGTGCAGACTCGATGGGCCGAAGGGCCTGTTCTAGCTCTGTATCTCTAAACTAAACTAAACCTTGAATTTATTGCATAGCGGATAACGCATAAATTATGATCTCTTATATTCTTACGTATTTTAATGGTAATGTTTGCATTTTGGGATTAGTGTTACTCGTAATAAGACAGATTTATTTTCCATGCTACATTGCAAAATTAGCACTTCCATAGTCTTGGCCAATATTTAGGCATCAGCCAATAATCAGATAAACTATCTTGTTTAAGAAAGAGCTGCAGATGCTGGGAACATTGAAGGTAGACAAAAATGCTGGAGAAACTCAGCGAGTGAGGCAGCATCTATGGGGAGAAGGAATAGGTGACGTTTCGGCTTGAGACTCTTCTTCAGACTATCATGGTCATTTGTAAGATCTTTCTTGAACCAGTTGTGTCCCGTGTAATAACATAGCAACACAGCAAATAGGTGCAGGGTCTGAAGAAGGGTCTCAACCTGAAACATCACCTATTCCTTCTCTCCAGAGATGCTGCCTGTCCCGCGGAGTTACTCCAGCACTTTGTCTTTGTCTCTATCTTCGGTTTAAACCAGCATCTGCAGTTCCTTCCCACACTTATATTCTGGCCCAGTTCTGGTCAAATAGTTACAGCGGGTGAAACAGGAAAGTTCATTTTAAATGAACAATGGCAGCGATTTTTAGCTCGGATGCGGAAGTTAATGTCGCTACTTTTATTTATCCTTGAAAATCAGAAAACAAAGGAGGAGGTTTTTGCAAAAAAAAAGACACAGTATGCTGGAGTAACTCAGCAGGTCAGGCAACATCTCTGGAGAACATGGATAGGTCACATGCATTCATAGGAAAAGGATTTGAGTATAAGAGCAGGGAGGTTCTACTGCAGTTGTACAGGGTCTTGGTGAGACCACACCTGGAGTATTGTGTACAGTTTTGGTCTCCTAATCTGAGGAAAGACATTCTTGCCATAGAGGGAGTACAGAGAAGGTTCACCAGACTGATTCCTGGGATGGCAGGACTTTCATATGAAGAAAGACTGGATAGACTCGGCTTGTACACGCTAGAATTCAGAAGATTGAGGGGGGGATCTTATAGAAACTTACAAAATTCTTAAGGGGTTGGACAGGCTAGATGCAGGAAGATTATTCCCGATGTTGGGGAAGTCCAGAATTAGGGGTCACAGTTTAAGGATAAGAGGGAAGTCCTTTAGGACCGAGATGAGGAAAACATTTTTCACACAGAGAGTGGTGAATCTCTGGAATTCTCTGCCACAGAGGGTAGTTGAGGCCAGTTCATTGGCTATATTTAAGAGGGGGTTAGATGTGGCTAAAGGGATCAGGGGGTATGGAGAGAAGGCAGGTATGGGATACTGAGTTGGATGATCAGCCATGATCATATCGAATGGCGGTGCAGGCTCGAAGGGCCGAATGGCCTACTCCTGCACCTATTTTCTATGTTTCTATGTAACCTTTCGAGTAGGAACCCTTCTTCAGCCAGAAATTTCTTCCATGCTGTATCTCTAATGGTGTTAGAGAAAAATGCTGGAGAAACTCAGCGGGTGAGGCAGCATCTTTGGAGCGAAGGAAATAGGCAACGTTTCAGGTCGAAACCTTCTCTAATGGTGCTAGTGTGCGGGGATCGCTGGTCGGTGTGGACTCGGTGGGCCGAAGGGCCTGTTTCCGTGCTGCGTCTCTGAACAAAAGACAACTGCAGAGAGTTGCCACATGGTGGTATCAACTTTGGTTTAAACCAGCATCTGCTGTTCCTACCGACACAGCTCTCTGTCCCAGCCAAAACTGGGCGGGCACTGCCATCTGCAGGTCATCTCCATGCATTGCAACTCAGCACCTCACAACCTGGTCCAAATCTGAAGAAGGGTCTCGACATGAAACATCACCCATTCCTTCTCTCCATAGATGCTGCCTGTCCCGCTGAGTTACTCCGGCATTTTGGTGTCTATCTTGAAGCTTCCTTGTAGCTTACAACCTAATGGGATGAAGATTGAGTTCTCCAATTTTAGGTGGCCTCTAACTACCTCCCCTCCCCCCCCCCTCCCCCACACCTGTCCTCCCCTTTCTACCCCCACTACCCTTTGCCTCACCTGAACTTGCACCTATTTCTCCCCCCCCCCCCCTACCCCCCCCACCCCCCCCATCCACCTACATTCCTTCCTTTAGTTTTAGTTTTTTTTAGTTTTAGAGATACAGCATGGAAACAGGACCTTCAGCCCATCGAGTCAATGCTGGCCATCGATCTCCCATCCCACCACATCTGCAGAAGGTTCCTGACACTGAATGGAACAATCACGTTCTTACTTGCAACAGCATAACACAGTCCACACAATACGCCTCGGTGCTGGCTCGAAGGGCCGAATGGCCTACTCCTGCACCTATTGTCTATTGTCAATAATATCAACTTCCACCCCATCAACCAACGCAAAAATAAGCTTCAGATAGCCTTTGCTTCCCCCTCTATCCCCTTCCCCTTCCCAGTTCTCCCACTAGTCTCCGATTACATTCTATCTTTGTCTCGCCCACTCCCCTGGCATCAGTCTGAAGAAGGATCTCGACCCGAAACGTCACCCATTGCTTCTCTCCGGAGATGCTGCCCGTCCCACTGAGTTACTCCAGCATTTTGTGTCTATCTTCGATTTAGATCAGCGTGTGCAGTTCCTTCTTACAATCGATTCATTCGCTCGTGTGTCAGGCGGCGTTCTGCCATCGTATTGCCGCAGCCAGTGCCACATCTGTGCGTCTACGAGAGCGTCGGCAGTGCGTGCCTCTCCGCCACAAGCCAGTCGGTGGGCCGTTGTCTGTACCTCTCCACAGTTGCACTTGTCAGAGTCCGAGAGGCCCCACTCCTTCAGGCTGAGTCCGCAACGTCCCACGCCAGCGCGGAGACGCTTTAGGGCCTGTCCCACTTGCCGATGTTTTCGGCGTCCGCTGGCATCATTGACACGTATCAGGTCACCGGATAAATCGCTGCTGCATTTTGAAATGTTCAAAATCTCTTGGCGACACTGACATGACGCTGGCAATCGCTGAAAATATCGCCAAGTGCGACACGCCCTTTAGTGCTCTCCAGGTAGTATAGAAACATAGAAACATAGAAATTAGGTGCAGGAGTAGGCCATTCGGCCCTTCGAGCCTGCACTGCCATTCAATATGATCTTCTCATCTCGGTTTTAAAGGATTTCCCCCTTATCCTTAAACTGTGACCCCTTGTCCTGGATTTCCCCAACATCGGGAACAATCTTCCTGCATCTAGCCTGTCCAACCCCTTAAGAATTTTGTAAGTTTCTATAAGATCCCCTCTCAATCTTCTAAATTCTAGAGAGTATAAACCAAGTCTATCCAGTCTTTCTTCATAAGCCAGTCCTGACATCCCAGGAATCAGTCTGGTGAACCTTCTCTGCACTCCCTCTATGGCAATAATGTCCTTCCTCAGATTTGGAGACCAAAACTGTACGCAATACTCCAGGTGTGGTCTCACCAAGACCCTGTACAACTGCAGTAGAACCTCCCTGCTCCTATACTCAAATCCTTTTGCTATGAAAGCTAACATACCATTCGCTTTCTTTACTGCCTGCTGCACCTGCATGCCTACCTTCAATGACTGGTGTACCATGACACCCAGGTCTCGCTGCATCTCCCCCTTTCCCAATCGGCCACCATTTAGATAATAGTCTGCTTTCCCGTTTTTGCCACCAAAATGGATAACGCAGGTATAAATGCTGGCGCCATCTAGTGTTTGGTTTCGGTGCCTGGCGCGGTTGGCTCTCGTTCCATGAATCTGTAACAAACAGATCAAATCCAACTAATTAGAAACCACAATACTACTGCAAAAATCCTGCAGTCATTAGAGCAACCAAAGGTGGCACGGTGGAGTAGCGGTAGTGTTGCTGCCTGACAGCGAATGCACCGTCAGAGATCCAGGTTCGATCCTGACTACGGGTGCTGTGGACGTACAGAGTTTGCGCATTCTCCCCGTGAGTTTTTCTCCGAGGTCTTCAGTTTCCTCCCACGCTCCAGGTATGTAGGTTCATTGGTACACAAAATAGCTGGAGAAACTCAGCGGGTGCAGCAGCATCTATGGAGCGATGAAAATAGGCGACGTTTCGGGCCGAAACCCTTCTTCAGACTCCTGTAGGGTCATTGGCTTGGTAAATGTAGACATTGTCCCTAGTGTGTGTAGGATGGTGTTAGTGCGCGGGGATCATTGGTCAGCACCGACCTGGTGGGCCGAAGGGCCTGTTTCCGTGCTGTATCTCTAAACTAAACTAAAGTAGAGTTAAGATAGTAATGTGTAGTGTTTTAAGACTCAATTTAATTCTTCACTAATAGATACAAAGTGCTGGAGTAACTCAACGGGTCAGGCAGCATAGAAACATAGAAAATAGGTGCAGAAGTAGGCCATTCGGCCCTTCGAGCCTGCACCACCATTCCATATGATCATGGCTGATCATCCAACTCAGTATCCTCCTGTACCTACCTTCTCTCCATACCCCCTGATCCCTTTAGCTACAAGGGGAAAATGTATAGGTGACGTTTCGGGTTCAGATTGAACTTTGTGTCTATCTTTGGTACAAGCCAGCATCTGCAGTTCCTTTTTTGTGCGATAACTGATTTAATATGCAATTGTTTTACCCGGCCAAATCCACTGGAAGGCAACGTTGCCTGCGGACATCAGCCAGAACGTAATCGCTCTGAGGCAGGTCCAAGTCAAAAGCTGGGCGGGCAATTTTAATGATTTATTCCCCTATCTTACTTTAGTTTAGTTTAGAGATATAGCGCGGAAAAAACAGGCCCTTCGACCCACCGAGTCTGCATCGAACATAGAAACATAGAAACATAGAAATTAGGCGCAGGAGTAGGCCATTCGGCCCTTCGAGCCTGCACCGCCATTCAATATGATCATGGCTGATCATCCAACTCAGTATCCCATCCCTGCCTTCTCTCCATACCCTCTGATCCCCTTAGCCACAAGGGCCACATCTAACTCCCTCTTAAATATAGCCAAATGAACTGGCCTCATCTACCCTCTGTGGCAGAGAGTTCCAGAGATTCACCACTCTCTGTGTGAAAAAAGTTCTTCTCATCTCGGTTTTAAAGGATTTCCCCCTTATCCTTAAGCTGTGACCCCTTGTCCTGGACTTCCCTAACATCGGGAACAATCTTCCTGCATCTAGCCTGTCCAAACCCTTAAGAATTTTGTAAGTTTCTATAAGATCCCCTCTCGGTCTCCTAATTTCTAGAGAGTATAAACCAAGTCTATCCAGTCTTTCTTCATAAGACAGTCCTGACATCCCAGGAATCAGTCTGGTGAACCGTCTCTGCACTCCCTCTATGGCAATAATGTCCTTCCTCAGATTTGGAGACCAAAACTGTACGCAATACTCCAGGTGTGGTCTCACCAAGACTCTGTACATCTGCAGTAGAACCTCCCTGCTCCTATGCTCAAATCCTTTTGCTATGAAAGCTAATGATCACCTAGGTAGACCTAAGTGCTGGAGAAACTCAGCGGGTGCAGCAGGAAATAGGCAACATTTCGGGCTGAAACCCGAAGGGTTTCGGCCCGAAATGTTGCCTATTTCCTTCGCTCCATAGATGCTGCTGCACCCGCTGAGTTTCTCCAGCACTTTTGTCTACCTTCGATTTTCCAGCATCTGTACAGTTCCTTCTTAAACCTTTTCACGCTAGTTCTATCTTATATTTGTTTTTGTTTGACGACGTCCTTGCTATAGGACGGATACCATTCAGACATTTTGGGCCGCCACGGTGGGGCAGCGGGAGAGTCGCCGCCTTACAGCGCTCGCAGCGCCGGAGACCCGGGTTCGATCACGACTGCGGGCGCTGCCTGTACGGAGTTTGCACGTTCTCCCCGTGAGCCTGCGTGGATTTTCTCCAAGATCTTCGGTTTCCTCCCACACTCCAAGTACGTGCATGTTTGTATGTTAGTTGGCTTGGTGCAAATGTAAAATTGTCCCCAGTGTGTGTGGGATAGTGTTAGTGTGCGGGGATCGCTTGTCGGTGCGGACTCGGTGGGTCGAAGGGGCCTGTATCGTTAAACAGTCTGAAGAAGGGTCTCATCCCAAAACGTCACCCGTTCCTTCTCTCCAGAGATGCTGCCTGTCCCCGCAGAGTTACTCCAGCATTTTGTGTCTACCTTCGATTTAAACCAGCATCTGCAGTTCCTTCCTACATAGAAACGTAGCAAATAGGTGCAGGAGTAGGCCATTCGGCCCTTCGAGCCTGCACCGCCATTCAATATGATCATGGCTGATCATCCAACTCAGTATCCCGTACCTGCCTTGTCTCCATACCCTCTGATCCCCTTTAGCCACAAGGGCCACATCTAACTCCCTCTTAAATATAGCCAGTGAACTGTGGCCTCAACTACCCTCTGTGGCAGAGTGACATAATCTGACTAAAATCTGTTTCTCGATCTCAATCGCCGACACAGAGGCAAGGAAGTTTACAGACTCACTGGGAAACACAATCTCCACTGACCAGACACAAAAACCATGTGTAACTCAGCGGGACATTCAGCAACTCTGGAGAAAAGGACGAGGTGATGTTTCGGGTCGAGACCCTTCTTCAGACTGAGAGTCAAGCGAAAGGGAAACAATATAGATGGCAATATAAAAAATATTGAGCAAAAGCATGAAAGATATGTAAAAAAGGTTGCAGGTGGTTGCCGGAGAAAGGTTGCAGGTATCGAGGTTGCAGGTGGTTGCGGAAGGTGGTTGCCGGAGGTTGCAGGTGGTTGCCGGAGGTTGCAGGTGGTTGCAGGAGGTTGCAAGGTTGCAGGTGGTTGCCGGAGGTTGCAGCTGGTTGCCGGAGGTTGCAGGTGGTTGCAGGTAGTGGAAGCAGGTAGGGAGACTGACAAAAACCTCCGGGAACTGCACGGAAACATTGGGTGGGGCGCAAAGTCTCCAGAGATTTCCGTTCAGGTTTCCTAAGTGGGACAGGGGCATTACAACGCTCGCCAGAGACCCGGTTTCGATCCCAACTACGGGCGCTGTCTGTACGGAGTTTGTACGTTCTCCCCGTGACCTGCGTGTGTTTTCTCCGAGATCTTCATTGTCCTCCCACACTCCAAAGACGTACAAGTGTGTAGGTTAATTGGCTTGGTATAAATATAAAATTGTCCCCAGTGTGTGTAGGATAGTGTTAGTGTGCGGGGGTCGCTGGTCGGTGTGGACTCGGTGTATCCGCGCTGTATCTCTAAACTAAACTAATGTGTTCAGAAAGTGTTAATGAAGTTATGACAAGCTCCTGTTCAATATTTCTTTGTTCTTCTTTCAACTGAATCCTCCTATTGTTTTATTAACAAGCGTTCTTAAATAGGACAAAGAATCTGTGCCTTATAAAATCGGAGACTATCATGTCTAAAAATGGCTTCCTTGGTTGGTGAAGACCAGAAGCTCACATACTTTACCTTATATGGACCCAGCGATGAAATCACTGTGTTAATACTTCATTAGCTTCCACTTACATTCTCCTTCCCTCCGACAGTGTCTTGGAGTTTACGGTGGACGCAAGGATCTGGAGATGCTGGAGCCGTAAGCGACACACAAAGTGCTGGAGGGCGGCACGGGTAGAGTTGAGATCGCCCGATACCTGGGTTCGATCCTGACCTCGGTTGCTGTCTGTGTGGGGTTTGCACGTTCTCCCTGTGGCCGTGTGGGGTTAATACTGACCCGCCCCCCCACATCCCAATCAATACTGATGCTGTCCCAATCAATACTGACCCCTATCCAAATCAATACTGATGCCCCATCCCTATCAATACTAATTCCATCCCAATCAGTACTGATCCCTATTCCAATCAATACTGACCCCCTCCCATCCCAATCAATACTGATGCTATCCCAATCAATACTGACCCCTATCCAAATCAATACTGTTGCCCCATCCAAATCATTATTAATTCTTCCCCATCCCAATCAATACTGATCCCCATCCCAATCAATACTGACCCCCCCATCCCAATTAATACTGACACCATCCCAATCAATACTGATGCCCCATCCCAATCAATACTAATTCCATCCCAATCAATACTGACCCCTATTCCAATTAATGCTGATCCCCATCCCAATCAATACTAGCCTCCCATCCCAATCAATACTGGTTTCCCTATCTCAATCAATAGCTGAACTGCATCCCATCTGTATTGGCAATCAATATTGGTTCCCTTATCCCAATCTGCGCTGGTTTCCCATCTAATCAATACTGTCTGTCGTCCCACCAATATTGGGCGCTCATCCCGATCGATATCAGTCCATCCGATCAATACTCTGGGCCATTTCATTCAGCGATCTACCCATATAATCAATGATTGTATCTCCCCAGTCATTACTGACCTTCTCACCACTCAACACTGTTTAGTTGCGGTTAGTTTGGAGATACAGCGCAGTAACAGGCCCGGAGGCCCACCGAGTCTGCGCCGACCAGCGATCCCCGCACGCTGACACTATCCTACACGCACTAATTCCATCCCAATCAGTACTGATCCCTATTCCTCTGGCCAGCAGCGGCCTCTGCGGCCTGTCCGCGTTTTTGTTATTTTTTGTCTGTGTCTCTGTGTAGGTTTTTTTTGTTATTTTTATGTTGGGGTGTGTGTGTGGGGGGATGGGGGTGGGGTGGGAGGGGGGGGGGGAAACTTTTGAATCTCTCCCTGCACTGGAGACCCGACCTTTTCTCGTCGGGTCTCAGGTGTCGTTGAGGCCGCAACGAGGAGCGGCCTCCAACGGGAAGAAGCCGGGGACTCTGGTGCCGACTCACCGTTGCCGTCGCGGAGCTGGCCGAGACCGGAGCGGGTGGAGCGGTGGAGGAGCGCTGCCGCTGATGCTGCTGTTGCTGCTGCTGCCGATGCCGCTGCTGCTGCTGAGTCGGAGGCTGCTACTGCGGGTCTGCGGACGGCTCGGACGACCCCGCGCGGCTCCCTGGAGGGAGACCGCTTTTCGGGCTGCTGCAACGGCGAATTCTCCCGCCCGTGTTGCGGGGTTGAAGAGCTCCTGGAGCGGGGCCTAACACCATTGCCCCGCGCGGCTGGAATGGCCGCGGACTCTGCGAGCGCACACCGGGGGCTCCAACATCAAGACCCGGTGTGCGACCTCGCACCACCCGGTGTGGCTTCAATGGCCGCGGGACAATCGCCATCGCCAGCTGGGGGCTTTGACTTTGACTCTGACATCGGGGGGGGAGAGTGCAGTGGAGAGATAAGTTTTTTTGGCCTTCCATCACAGTTATGTGATGGATGTTTATGTTAAATGTAATTATGTTGTGTCTGGGGTCTATTTGTGTGTAATGTATGGCTGCAGAAACGGCATTTCGTTTGGACCCCCAGGGGTCCAAATGACAATTAAATTGACTCTTGACTTGACTCTCTCTTGACTAGTCACCGCTGAGAAAGCACAGCCCCTCGCTCCAGAGTTTCTGCCCCTTCCTCCACGCCCACCGCTCTTACACAGCGAGGCGAGATCGCTGAACGATCAGTCTGTACCTCCCCCCAAAAAATAAACTGCAAAAACTTTTCCGACATTCTCAGCGTCAACACAGTCATGAATCAAGTCAAGAGTGTTTTATTCTCAAACGTCCCAGATAGAACAATGACATTCTCAACGCTTGTCTGAAGAAGGGTTTCAACCCGAAACGTTGCCTATTTCCTTCGCTCCATAGATGCTGCCTCAGCCGCTGAGTTTCTCCAGCATTTTTGTCCACATTCTTACTTGCAGCAGCACAACAGAATATGTAAACATAGTACTCTGTAAACAATATGATAATTAGATATAGAATTAGAATTAGAATTAGAATTTATACTCTCTAGAATTTAGGAGATTGAGGGGGGATCTTATAGAAACTTACAGAATTCTTAAGGGGTTGGACAGGCTAGATGCAGGAAGATTGTTCCCGATGTTGGGGAAGTCCAGGACAAGGGGTCACAGCTTAAGGATAAGGGGGAAATCCTTTAAAACCGAGATGAGAAGAACTTTTTTCACACAGAGAGTGGTGAGTCTCTGGAACTCTCTGCCGCAGAGGGTGCCACAGTTCATTGGCTATATTTAAGAGGGAGTTAGATGTGGCCCTTGTGGCTAAGGGGATCAGAGGGTATGGAGAGAAGGCAGGTACGGGATACTGAGTTGGATGATCAGCCATGATCATATTGAATGGCGGTGCAGGCTCGAAGGGCCGAATGGCCTACTCCTGCACCTAATTTCTATGTTTTCTATGTTTCTATGAATGCCTTTATTCTCAATCAAAAAAACAAAGGTTTGAACGAAATCTCGTTCCCTGCAGTCATAACAGCTAAAAATAAATTAAAAAACAAAAAAACAAGGAAATATGTCAGTGTGTGTATATATAATATGCTGCTGGAGAGGCAGCCATCACAGGATGTTTACGTTAAACTTCATTTTATGTGCTGCGTGTATTTTTGCCTATTACTCAGTATGGCTGTAACTTAACTCAAATTACACTGCACTTTAATTGGTACATGGTACAGGCCATTTAGGACTGAGATGAGGCCAAACTTTCTCACCCAGAGAGTTGTGAATCTGTGGAATTCTCCGCCACAATGCCAATTCACTGGATGTTTTCAAGAGAGAGTTAGATTTAGCTCTTAGGGCTAATGGAAACATTGGATCTTGAATATATATATATATATATATCAAACTGACATTTGTTGAAAGAATAGGTCATCTGGGCGTATTCACTGGAATTCAGACGATGAGAGGGGATCTTATAGAAACATGTAAAATTCTTGAAGGATTGGACAGGGTAGATGCAGGAAAAATGTTCCCCCTTGTTAGGGGAAGTCCAGGACCAGGGGTCATAGTTTAAGAATAAGGGGTAGCCCATTTAGGACTGAGATGAGGAAAAACATTTTCACCCAGAGAGTTGTGAATCTGTGGGATTCTCTCCCACAGAAGGCAGTGGAGGCCAATTCACTGGATGTTTTCAAGCGAGAGTTATGGCCCTGTCCCAAGGTACGAGTTCATTCCAAGAGCTCTCCTGAGTTAAACAAAAAAATGAAACTATTGGTAAGCACAGAGAATGAACATAGCGGGTACATCGGAGCTCGGGGACGTCTCTCAGTGGCTCGTAACGCTAACGGCAGGTACTCGGGAAGACTCGCTAATGGCAGGTAAGCGCGGGAAGACTCGTGAAGATTTTTCAACATGATGAAAAATGTCCACGAGAGCCCCGAGTACCGACTAGCGGCCATTAATACCGTAAATCTCCGGGTTCGAATCAGGGGAAACTCGGGAGAACTCTTGGATTGAACTCGTACTGTGGGACAGGGCCGTTAGGTACAGCTCTTAGGACTAACAAAATCAAGGGATATGGGGTAAAAGCAGGAACAGGGTACTGATTTTAGATGAACAGCCATGATCATATTCAATGGAGGTGCTGGCTCGAACGGGCCGAATGGCCCACTCCTGCACCTATTTTTCTATGTTCTATGTTTCTATTAGGCAATTGAACCTTTCTATTAACAACTAGATAGCGGTCCTGAGCTACCAGCTACCATCTACTTCACTGCAGAACCTCGGACTATTGTTCACTGGGTTTTACCTTGCACTAAATGTTAATCCCTTCACCCTGTATCTGTACACTGTGGATGGCTCGATTGTAAGCTTGTATAGGCTCTCCGCTGGCTGGTTAGCATGCAACAGAAGCATTAGACTGGTCTAAACTAATCTAAACTAAACTATGGTTAGTGAGTTGGTATTAATGTTTCAAAATTTGCTGGATTTGGGGATGAGTCCATCGGATTAGTAAATATCAAATGTAAAGCGATCTTTCAAAAGGGGTGTGTGTTAGTGGTGGGGTGTGGGAGCGGTCTTGGAGACAGGGCAAGATGGAAAGCAGGCAGCTACATGTCAGTTTATTTAAGCTGTCATGAAGAAATGTTCAAAGCTGTTATGAAAGTCGTTATCGCAGAGCACTAGGAGAAATTCAGACTGATCAAACTGAGTCAACGCGACTTTGTAAAGGGGGGTGCTTGTTGCATTGGAAGCAGAGTTCCAGAATCATTAGAGATACATAGAAACATAGAAACATAGAAATTAGGTGCAGGAGTAGGCCATTCGGCCCTTCGAGCCTGCACCGCCATTCAATATGATCATGGCTGATCATCCAACTCAGTATCCCGTACCTGCCTTCTCTCCATACCCTCTGATCCCTTAGCCACAAGGGCCACATCTAACTCCCTCTTAAATATAGCCAATGAACTGTGGCCTCAACTACCCTCTGTGGCAGAGAGTTCCAGAGATTCACCACTCTCTGTGTGAAAAAGGTTCTTCTCATCTCGGTTTTAAAGGATTTCCCCCTTATCCTTAAACTGTGACCCCTTGTCCTGGACTTCCCCAACATCGGGAACAATCTTCCTGCATCTAGCCTGTCCAACCCCTTAAAAGAATTTTGTAAGTTTCTATAAGATCCCCTCTCAACCTCCTAATTTCTAGAGAGTATAAACCAAGTCTATCCAGTCTTTCTTCATAAGACAGTCCTGACATCCCAGGAATCAGTCTGGTGAACCTTCTCTGCACTCCTCTATGGCAATAATGTCCTTCCTCAGATTTGGAGACCAAAACTGCACACAATACTCCAGGTGTGGTCTCACCAAGACCCTGTACAACTGCAGTAGAACCTCCCTGCTCCTATACTCAAATCCTCTTGCTATGAAAGCCAACATACCATTCGCTTTCTTTACTGCCTGCTGCACCTGCATGCCTACCTTCAATGACTGGTGTACCATGACACCCAGGTCTCGCTGCACCTCCCCCTTTCCCAATCGGCCACCATTTAGATAATAATCTGCTTTCCCGTTTTTGCCACCAAAATGGATAACCTCACATTTATACAGCTCATAAACTGGCCCTTCAGCCCACCGAGTCCATCGATCACCCATTTACACCAGTACCTTTGTACCCTTCCTTCATCCACCCAGATTTAGAGTCTTGCAATGTGGAAATAGGCCCAACTTGACACACCGCCCAACATGCCCCATCTACACTAGTCCCACCTTGCTGCGTTTCACTCATATCCATCTAAACCTGTCCTTTCAATGTAGAGTCATAGAGTCTTTATGTCGAAATGTTTCTTAAAGGTTGCGATAGTCCCGGCCTCAACTACCTCCTCCGGCAGCTCGTTCCATACACCCACCACCCTTTGTGTGAAAAAGTTGCCACTCAGGTTCCTATTAAATCTTTTCCCCTTCACCTTAAACCTCTGTCCTCTGGTCCTTGATTGCTCTACTCTGGGCAATAGATTTGATGTGTTTACCCGATCTGTTCCTCTCATGATGTTGTACACATCTAGATGATCACCCCTCATCCCCACGTGCTCCAAAGAATAAAACCCTAGCCCACCGAACCTCTCCCAATAGCTCAGTGCCTCGGTGTCCAGGTGCTGGTTTAAACCGAAGACAGACACAAAAAGCTGGAGTAACTCAGCGGGACAGGCAGCATCTCTGGAGAGAAGGAATGGGTAATGTTTTGGATCTGCCTTAAGCAGTGTCTCGACCCGAAACATCACCCATCCCTTCTCTCCAGAGATGCTGACTGTCCCGCTGAGTTACTCCAGCTTTTTGTGTCTATCATTGTGTCTATATATATTCTATCCTCAATACTCTGACTGATGAAGGCCAGTCGGCGGTAAGCGAAGGTCCGAAGGTCGGACAGATGGCCGGGCTGCCGACCGACGGGGTCACTGGCGAGGTGCTGCTGCTGCACTCCATGGGCTGCACTACGTCGGGACGGGTGAGGCGGGGCCGGACGACCCGACAGTCCCCTCGACCCGAGTAGCAGCGGTCAAATACGGGGCAAGGGCCGTCCCGTACGGGACAAACCAATGTAGGCCAATATACGGGATGTCCCGGCTAATACAGGACAGTTGGCAGCCCTAATCCTCCGTGCATTTTGACCTATCGCAGTGTGATCAACCTTTTGTGGCAGGAAAAACTCGAGTAACCAGGACAAGCGGGTCAAAGTCGACACGGCCCGTATTTAATTTATTGCCGCTGAGATTGGGTAGGTTCATCCCTCTCTCATTTTATCGACTGCGCTTCAGCCGTTGACGTCACCCCTGCCGTTATCTGACGGTCGACAGGATGGGCCAGGATTTACTGCACAAACCGCTGACCTCACCAGCGTGGGTCGACAGGTGGCTTTCATCAAAAATGGCAACAACTCCCATTCTCAAATGAGGCCAAACTATTGTCAGTTTAACTTGAACCCTTCGTGGAACCTCAAAGCATCGACAATGAAAGCAGTTCAGTGCTCCAGATATAATTAACCATTTGGTGTCCACAAGGTTCGGGATGAGATTAACATTTTCGTCCTTGAATGGCCCTCTCACTGCCCCCAACACCTCAGGCTCTGTCCGAAGAAGGGTCTCGACTATTGAGGGAGTGCAGCGTAGGTTTATAAGGTTAATTCCCGGGATGGCGGTACTGTCATATGTTGAGAGAATGGAGCGACTGGGCTTGTATACTCTGGAATTTTACAAGGATGAGAGGGATTCTTATTGAAAGATATAAGACTATTAAGGGTTTGGACACGCTAGAGACAGGAAATGTGTTCCCGATGTTGGGGGAGTCTTGCACCAGGGGCCACAGTTTAAGAATAAGGGGTAAGCCATTTAAAACGGAGATGAGGAAACGCTTTTTTTCTCACAGAGAGTTGTGAGTCTGTGGAATTCTCTGAGTTGGAGTTGGAGGCCGGTTTTCTGGAAACTTTCAAGAGAGAGCTAGATAGGTTAGAACGAGTATACGGGGTGATCGCTGGTCGGCTTGGACTCAGTGGGGCAAAGGACCTGTTTCCACGCTGTATCTCTAAACTAAATCAAACTCAACTATTTCTACATCTGGGGTAGACAAAAATGCTGGAGAAACTCAGTGGGTGAGGCAGCATCTATGGAGCGAAGGAAATAGGCGACGTTTCGGGTCGAGACCCTTCTTCAAAAATGCTGGAGAAACTCAGCGGGTGAGGCAGCATCTATGGAGCGAAGGAATAGGCGACGTTTCGGGTCGAGACCCTTCTTCAAAAATGCTGGAGAAACTCAGCGGGTGAGGCAGCATCTATGGAGCGAAGGAATAGGTGACGTTTCGGGTCGAGACCCTTCTTCAAAAATGCTGGAGAAACTCAGCGGGTGAGGCAGCATCTATGGAGCGAAGGAATAGGCGACGTTTCGGGTCTCGACCCGAAACGTCGCCTATTCCTTCGCTCCATAGATGCTGCCTCACCCTCTGAGTTTCTCCAACATTTTTGTCTACCTTCGATTTTTCCAGCATCTGCAGTTCATTTCTTGAATATTTCTACCTCTGGGTAAGTCCTGCGATCACGTGCCAGTTAAACTCTATCCGGGAAACTTTTTGCGAGTGGTCTATCCGTTGCCCCCAAGTCCCTGGCTTTTGGGAGACTTGGAAAAGTACTTTAACTCCAAAAAAAGTTTTGCACAATCTCGGCGGAATTCAAACGCGTTACCAACCAGAAAGCCTTTCACGGAGATTCACGCTGTGGTGGATTCTGCATAATTAAGTGTGTCCTATCCATCTATAATTCATCGCGACGAGGCGACTGAAGATTTCAATGGCAGGGAACCATGTCTATCTTTTCCCAAGCATGCTCGGGGAATGGCCAGATGCTATCAATATTTTACGCCACCACATTAATAAGTCACGGCACATTACATGGATTGAACTGCACAAGAAATTTCTTTTTTTTTTGACCCGTTGAATGTATAGTTTTGTTGTGGTTTTTATATTGTTCTTAGCTGTGTATATGTGGGGGGTGGGGGTGGGGCGAAATTTTAAATCTCTTCCCTGTACGGGTTACCCGATCTTTTCTCTGTCGGGTCTCTGTTGTCGTTGGAGCCTAGCACCGTGGAGCGGCCTCCAACCGGAACGATCTGGGGGCTCCAGTCGCGGACTCCCCCAACATCGTGGGGCTGGCCGGCCTCGGAGCGTGGAGAGCTGTGGTGGCGAGTGGCTGCGACCCGACTCCGGAGCTCCGAGGCTCCAGCTGCAGGCCTGCGGGCGGTGACATCGGGAGCTCGCGGGTCCCTAGTTGGAGACCGCTTTTCGGAGCTCCCGCAGCGGCAACTTCTCCCGCCCGAGTTGCAGTGGGTTCAAGAAGACCTGGAGCGGGCCTTACATCACCGGGCACGGCTTTAACAGCCGCGGGGCTTGGCATCGCCTGCCGGGGGCTCCAACATTAAGACCCAGAGCAGGGCCTTGCATCACCCTTTTCTTGTTGTATAACTGCAGAAACCAAATTTCGTTTGAACTTCTTTTGAGGTTCAAATGACAATAAATTAGTATTGTATTGTATTGTATGTTGGGGCCCAGTCACCGTTACAAAATTTGAATGGCCCAGATCATATTTGTAAACTGATGGTCGCTCCACTATTTACGAGGCTGTTTCCAGCACTAGAGGGTCTGAGCTACAGGGAGAGGTCGGGTAGGCTGGGACTTTATTCCTTGGAGCGCAGGAGAATGAGGGGCGATCCTATAGGAGTGTATGAGATCATGAGAGGAATAGATCGGGGAGACGCACAGAGACTCTTGCCCAGAGTTGGGGAATCGAGGAGCAGAGGACACAGGTTTTAAGGTGAAGAGTGAAAAGATTGAATAGGAATCTGAGGGGTAACTTTTCCACACAAAGGGTGGTGGGTGTATGGAACAAGCTGCCAGAGGAGGTAGGTACACAAAAATGCTGGAGAAACTCGGCGGGTGCAGCAGCATCTATGGAGCGAAGGAAATAGGCAACGTTTCGGGCCGAAACCCTTCTTCAGACCCTGCCAGAGGATGTAGTTGAGGCTGCGAATATCCCAACAGTTGGACAGGTACATGGATAGGACAGGTTTGGAGGGATATGGACTAAGTGCAGGGAGGTGGGACTAGGGTAGACAATAGACAATAGGCGCAGGAGCAGGCCATTCGGCCCCTCGAACCAGCACCGCCATTCAATATGATCATGGCTGATCATCCAACTCAGTATCCCGTACCTGCCTTCTCTCCATACCCTCTGATCCCCTTGGTCACAAGGGCCACATCTAACTCCCTCTTAAATATAGCCAATGAACTGGCCTCAACTACCCTCTGTGGCAGAGAGTTCCAGAGATTCACCACTCTCTGTGTGAAAAAAGTTCTCCTCATCTCGGTTTTAAAGGATTTCCCCCTTATCCTTAAGGTGTGACCCCTTGTCCTGGACTTCCCCAACATCGGGAACAATCTTCCTGCATCTAGCCTGTCCAACCCCTTAAGAATTTTGTAAGTTTCTATAAGATCCCCTCTCAATCTCCTAAATTCTAGAGAGTATAAACCAAGTCTATCCAGTCTTTCATCATAAGACAGTCCTGACAACCCAGGAATCAGTCTGGTGAACCGTCTCTGCACTCCCTCTAGGGCAATAATGTCCTTCCTCAGATTTGGAGACCAAAACTGCACGCAATACTCCAGGTGTGGTCTCACCAAGACCCTGTACAACTGCAGTAGAACCTCCCTGCTCCTATACTCAAATCCTCTTGCTATGAAAGCCAACATACCACTTTTCGCTTTCTTCACTGCCTGCTGCACCTGCATGCCTACCTTCAATGACTGGTGTACCATGACACCCAGGTCTCGCTGCATCTCCCCCTTTCCCAATCGGCCACCATTTAGATAATAATCTGCTTTCCCGTTTTTGCCACCAAAATGGATAACCTCACATTTATCGACATTATACTGCATCTGCCAAACATTTGCCCACTCACCCAGCCTATCCAAGTCACCTTGCAGTCTCCTAGCATCCTCCTCACACCTAACACTGCCCCCCAGCTTAGTGTCATCCGCAAACTTGGAAAAATTGGAAATATTGCCTTCAATTCCCTCATCCAGATCATTAATATATATTGTAAATAGCTGGGGTCCCAGTACTGAGCCTTGCGGTACCCCACTAGTCACTGCAGTTTTAGTTTAGTTTAGAGACACAGCGCGGAAACAGCAATTGGGCCCAGCGATCCCCGCACATTAAAGGGGCTGTCCCACTTACGCGACCTTTACAGGCGACTGCAGGCACCCGAGATGGGTCGCCGAAATTTCCAACACGTCGAAAATTCAGCGGCGAGCAGAAAGACGCTGCGGCTCTTTGGAGACGTCTCACAACCGTCTAGAGATAGTCTGGAGAAAGTGGTTCAGACTATCTATATTCTCATCGTTTTTATACTTTTATTAAGGGCTCAGCAGTAGAGTTAATGCCTCCCACACTCCAAGGACGTACAGTTTTGTAGGTCAATTGGCTTGGTATTAATGTGAATTTCCCCTAAAACGCTGTCCAGGGTCTGCCCTCCCCAGAGGGGGATTGGTGAAGCTCAACAGACTTGGTACTGGAGTTGGGCGTTTCAATGCCAGCGTGTGGAGATGGGGGCTCCCTCCGCCAGAGCCCAGCCTGTGAATGCAGTGCAGAACAACAGCCAGCCAACCATGTCATCTCTGGGTGCCCGCTCTACCACCCACCAAATGGAGCTGTGTCAGGGCCTGGCAGGCATTGACGCCAACACAGACAACAACCCGGCTTGAGATCTAACCTTTCCTTTGGTTTATTCATGTTTCATTCGCAGGACGCAGAAGCCCCTAGTGTGGTTAGGATAGTAAGTAAGTAAGATTATTGGCCAAGTATTCACATACAAGGAATTTGCCTTGGTGCTCCGCCCACAAGTAACAACAAGACATACAGTGACAATTACGAATGACTCAGAAAACACTAAACATTAATAATAATAAGACATTAATGATAAAAAAAACACCATTGATCAAGCATGTGAACCAACAAAATACCAGATCAAAGGGAGGCTACAGATTTTTGGCTGCTGAGTAGAGCAACTACTCGTGGATAAAAGCTGTGTTTATGTCTGGCTGTGGCAGCTTTGACAGTCCGGAGTCGCCTTCCAGAGGGAAGTGATTCAAAGAGTTTGTGGCCAGGGTGAGAGGGGTCAGAGATGATCTTGCCCGCTCGCTTCCTGGCCCTTGCAGTGTACAGTTCGCCAATCGTGTTTGCAGGCGGGGATCACTGGTCAGCGCGGAACCCGATGGGCCGAACGGCCTGTTTCCGCGCTGTAACGCTGAAGTTAAGTCTGAAGTAAAGGGACAGATATGGGACAATGAGGTTGAATAATAGAGTAAGTGGCAGTAATGCCCAGCAGGAGAAAACTGGGTGAATTAAATATTAACACTAAGTAGCACTCAGGATAAGTGTGTGCTATTGACTTTGATGGGTAGGTCCTTAATGTAAGGTCTCCAGTGCATTCCTGCCATCGCGAAGCTGACTGCAGCTCTGTGCTGTTTCTGACAATTGTCACTCAATTCTTTCCACGGTGTGGGAGAGGTTTTTTCCCCATCAAATTCCAGCCAGCGGGCGATCCGTGCTCACCGCAAACTTTTCCGGAGCTGCGGAATTCTCCGGCCAGTCTGTAACGGCAGCATTTGGAGAAACTCAGCGAGTGCAGCAGCATCTATGGAAGAAGGGTTTCGTCCCGAAACGTTGCCTATTTCCTTCGGCCCACCATAGATGCTGCTGCACCCGCTGAGTTTCTCCGGCATTTTTGTCTCCCCATTCACACTTCTGTTATCCCACTTTCCTCACCCACTCCCTACACATTAGGGGCAATCTCCAGCACTTTTGTCGATTTTTCCAGCATCTGCAGTTCCTTCTTAAACACGGTAAAGGGAGCGGTTGTGTAAGATGGAACTGCAGATGCCGGTTTGAACCGAAGATAGACACAAAAAAGCCGGAGTAACTCAGCGGGACGGGCAACATCTCTGGAGGGGAAGGAATGGGTGGCCCTTCGGCCCACCGAGTCTACGCCGACCAGTGATCACTCGTTCTAACCTACTTAGCTCGCTCTTGAAAGCTTCCAGAGAACCGCCTTCTGAGGCAGAGAATTCCACAGACTCACAACTCTCTGTGTGAAAAAGTGTTTCCTCATTTCCATTCTAAACGGCTTACCCCTTATTCTTAAACTGTGGCCCCTGGTTCTGGACTCCGTAAGCCAGCACTGGCCTACACACACTAGGGATAGTTTACAATTTTTACCAACGGCGAATTAAACCTGCACGTCTTTGGAGTGTGGGAGGAAACCGGAGCACCCGGAGAAAACCCACGCAGGTCACGGGGAGAACGTACCGAGACCTTCTGCTTCCTCCCACACTCCAAAGACGTACAGGTTTGCAGGTTAAATGGCTTGGTATGATTGTAAACTTGTCCCTGGTGTGTGTTCATGTGCGGGGATTGATGGTTGGCGCGGACTCGGTGGGCCGAAGGGCCTGTATGTCTAAACTAAACTAAACTCAACTTTACAAGCTGAGACATCTGAGCTAGGCCCGAGGCTCCCTGCTTGTTTGACCCCCTTCTCTCCATTCAAAGCCCTTAAGCCAGTGAGGTAGGTGACCACACATCTGTGGGGCCTAATGACAAAATAACACACAGCATATTGGAGTACAACATCTGGGAATTGATAGCTGGGCTTTTCAGATTAAACATGAAGTGAAAACAGCTGCTCGTATTACAACAATGACACAAGGCAGAGTCCATATACCTCCAAGATTGTGATTCATTATACAATCACAGCCACTCGGCCCATCTGGTTTATGCTGGTTCCCAGAGGACTAACCCCCCCTCTCCTCATTTCCCTGTAGTTTGGTTTCAGTTTGGAGATACAGCGGGGAATCAGGTCCTTGGCCCACCGAGTCCGCGCCGACCAGCGATCCCCGCACATCAACGCTACCCTACACACACCAGGGACAATTTTTCATTCACACCAAGCCAATTCACACCTACAAACCTGCACGTATTTGGAGTGTGGGAGGAAACCGGAGATCCCGGAGAAAACCCACGCAGGTCACGGGGAGAACGTACAAACTCGGCTTGTCCTTGCTAGAATGTAGAAGATTGATGGGGATCTTATAGAAACTTACAAAATACTTAAGGGGTTGGACAGGCTAGATGCAGGAAGATTGTTCCCGATGTTGGGCAAGTCCAGAACAAGGGGTCACAGTTTAAGGATAAGGGGGAAATCTTTTAGGACCGAGATGAGAATAACATTTTTCACACAGAGAGTGGTGAATCTGTGGAATTCTCTGCCACAGAAAGTAGTTGAGGCCACAGTTCATTGGCTATATTTAAGAGTGAGTTAGATGTGGCCCTTGTGGCTAAAGGGATCAGGGGGTATGGAGAGAAGGCAGGGATGGGATACTGAGTTGGATGATCAGCCATGATCATATTGAATGCCGGTGCAGGCTCGAAGGGCCGAATAGCCTACTGCACCTATTTTCTATGTTTCTATGTGTCTATGTTTCTAAACTCCGTACAGACAGCACCCGTAGTCGGGATGAAACCCGGGTCTCTGGCGCTGTGAGGCAGCAACTCTACCGCTGCGCCACCGTGCCTTCCTGTAATATAACATGATCACAACAAAAAATCACTACACAAACGTAACTGATTGGGACATTTACCCGACCCAGTCAAAGTTAGCTGGTCGATATAATGATTTTCTTTGGTTAATAAATCCACCAAGGTGCAGCACAGAACGCCACAGGAGATCCTTCTTCCCTGTGGCTATCAAACTGTACAACCCCTCCCCCTTCTGTCGTGGGGTAGACTGAGCCAAGACCTACAGTCCTAACAAAGTACAAATGATCTCATGTGGTGAATGAAATCTATTAGGCTTGTTAGGGTTGCATGACTGATACTTGGTATGTAATTGCTGTTAGTACAGAAGGGTGATGAGGTTAGTCAACGAATTGCTGGTATAATGTGATTGAACCCCAGTAAGACCAATGTACACTGTGCTTGAATCAACATATGTAATGGACACATGATTAGTATTAACGGCAGGCTGTGAGATAAAGCACATTCCTTTCCTCTTTACTGTCAGCGGCACTTTGTCCCTAATCACCAAGTGTGACACAGTGGCTCAGTGGTAGAGTTGCACCCTTATGCCCCTGTCCCACTTAGGAAACCTGGACGGAAACCTCTGGAGACTTTGCGCCCCACCCAAGGTTTCCGAGCGGTTCCCGGAGGTTGCAGGTGGTTGCCGGAGGTTGCAGGTAGTGGAAGCAGGTGGGGAGACTGACAAAAACCTCCGGGAACCGCACGGAAACCTTGGGTGGGGCGCAAAGCCTCCAGAGGTTTCCGTTCAGGTTTCCTAAGTGGGACATGGGGCATTACAGCACCAGAATCCCTGGTTCGATCCTGACTACGGGCGCCTGTCCGTATGGCGTTTGTTTGTACGTTCTCTCCCTAACCTGCGTGGGTTTTCTCCAGTTTCCTCCCACACTCCAAAGACATATATGTACAGATTTGTAGGCTAATTGGCTTGGTGTCAATGTAAATTGCCCCTAGTGTGCGTAGGATAGTATGAGTGTGCGGGGAGCGTGTACGAGGACAGGAGAGGCTGTGGAGGCCAAGTCCATGGATATTTTTAAGCCGGAGATAGATAGATCCTTAATTAGGACGGGGTGACAGGGAGACAAGGCAGGAGACTGTGGTTGAGAGGGAGAGATAGATCAGCCATGATCGAATGGCGGAATAGACTTGATGGGCTGAATGGCCTGGTTCTGCTCCAATAACATGAACTGAGGAAAGGCTTGGAGGGGTATGGCAGGTGGGAAGAGTGCAGATGGGGCATCTTGGCCAGCATTGGCAAGTTGGGCCGAAGGGCCAGTTTCTGTGCTGCAGGACTCCTAATCTCCAGATACAGCAGTCAGTAACTTGCACCAGTTACAGGGGTGGAGGGGATCTTGTCTCTTTGATGAGTACAATGCCTCAGAATTAGTACTTTCATCCCCATCCAACACAGTATCAAATTCCTGCAGATTGAAAGGTTTCGAAACCTGGACCTTCTCCAAACATGTCACAATGGATGAAAGTTTCTTTTTAATGTTTCACAATGAATTTGGCACCAGAGAGCTCGCTCTCTGAGTGCACGTCACCTGCACTGGAACCCATTGAACGATATACACTGGCTTAGTTTAGTTTAGTTTAGAGATACAGCGCGGAAACAGGCCCTTTGGCCCACTGGATCTGTGCCGACCAGCGATCCCTACACATATACACTCCAGGGACAATATTTACATACACCAGGCCAATTTACTTACAAACCTCCACGTCTTTGGAGTGTGGGCGGAAACTGAAGATCTCAGAGAAAATCCACGCAGGTCACAGGGGAGAACGTGCAAACTCCGTACAGACAGCACCTGTAGTCAGGATCGAACCCGGGTCTCCGGCGCTGTAAGGCAGCAACTCTACCGCTGCGCCACCGTTGACCCGAGAGAATGGATTTGTCTTTTGATATTTGTTAAGATCAGACGAGGTGGAGCCAAAGTATTATTCTGCCTTCTTCTGCCGACCTCCCCACACCCCCCCACACCCCACTGCCCAACCCCCCAACCCCCCCATCACCACCCTCCCCCCCCACCCCCACCCCACCCACCCCACCCCCCCCTTCACCACCACCCCCCCCTCACCACCCCCCCCACACCACCCCATCCCCATGCCCCCACCCCTCACCCACACTACCCCACACCCCTCACCCACACCACCCCACGCACCCCCCCCCACCCCCCACCCCCACCCCACACCCACCCCCACCCCACCCCCACCCCCCCACCCCCACCCCCCACCCCCCCCCCCCACGCACCCCACCCCCCCCCCCCCCCCACCCCCACACCCCCACCACGCCACACCACCCACCCCCACCCCACCACCCCCCCCACCCCCACGCACCCACCCCCCCCCACCCACACCCCCCACCCCCCCCACCCCCACCCACCCCACCCCACCCACCCCACCCCACCCCCACCCCACCCCCCACCCCCCCCCCCACCCCCCCCCCCCCCCCCCCCCCCCCCCCCCCCCCCCCCCAACCTCCCCCCTCCCCCCCCCCCACCCCCCCCCCCCCCCCCCCCCCCCCCCACCCCCCCCCCCCACCCCTCCCCCCACCACCCCCCCCCCCACCCCACCCCACACCCCCCCTCACCCCCCCCCCTACCCTCCCCCCATTCACCCCCCCCCCCACCCCCTCCCACCCCCCACCCCACCCCACCCCCCCCCCCCACCCCCACCCACCACCCCACACCACCACCCACCACCCCCACCCCCACCCCCACCCCACCCCCACCCACCCACACCACCCCACACCCCCCCCAACCCCCACCCCCCCACCCTTTCTCCCACGCCATCCCCCCCACATTGCCCCACCCCCCACCCACACTGTCCCACCCCCACTCACACGCCCCCCCCCCCCTA
>NC_073412.1:8176628-8234128 GCF_028641065.1 Leucoraja erinaceus | reverse complement strand
GACCTTTCTTCGGTCTGAAGAAGGGTCTCGACCCGAAACGTCATCATTCCTTCCATCCAGAGACGCCGGTTCGATCCTGACCTCGGGTGCTGTCTGTGCGGAGTTTGCACGTTTGCAGAGATGCGTCCGAGTTACTCAAGCATTTCATGTCTAAGTTCTGATAGGCAAAGGACCTCCTATGTAGTCGTGAGAAAAATATGGAATATAAATATCCTTCCTAGTACCATTTTAGCAGTTTCCATCTCGGCACCTTGGCAGTCACCCAACACTGTGGTGCCCAGAATTGGCCACAAGATTCCAACTGAATACAAAGTCTCACATAGGAATTCATCATGTCATCCGCAGATGGAACCAGATGAGGTTAAATTAATCTGGCCAAGATTCAACCCCCAAAAAACAAGCACCACATTCCCACAGCAGGGGAGGGAGAGTACTCTGTGGTCCCATGATAGTCCCATAAACTATAATGTCTTTTGGTCCCCTAATTTGAGGAAGTACATTCTTGCTATTGAGGGACTGCAGCGTAGGTTTACAAGGTTAATTCCCGGGATGGCGGGACTGTCGCATGCTGAGAGAATGGAGCAGCTGGGCTTGTACACTCTTGAGTTTTGAAGGATGAGAGGATATCTCATTGAAACATATAAGATTGTTAAGGGTTGGACACACGAGAGGCAGGAAACATAGTCCCGATGTTGGGGGAGTCCAGAACCAGGGGCCACAGTTTAAGAATAAGGAGTAAGCCATTTAGAACGGAGACGAGGAAACACTTTTTCTCACAGAGAGTGGTGAGTCTGTGGAATTCTCTGCCTCAGAGGGTGGTGGAGGCTGGTTCTCTGGATGCTTTCAAGAGAGAGCAAGATAGGGCTCTTAAAAATAGCAGGAATCAGGGGATATGGGGAGAAGGCAGGAACGGGGTACTGATTGGGGATGATCAGCTATGATCACATTGAATGGCGGTGCTGGCTCGAAGGGCCAAATGGCCTACTCATGCACCCATTGTCTATTGTCTATTGTCTAATGTAGCCCCCCCCCCCCCCCCCATTAAACCAGCAGGCATAACGGAAATTCACTCTTACAGATAGCTACCAAAAAAAATTCTTATAGGGAATAAAAATATGCACTTACATAATTAATATGAACTAAAAAAGCACAAATAGCATACAGAAAACGTAATCTTGTTTATCGAAGACAAAAGAAGCGGGCAGCCAGTTTACAGCAAGGGTCCGCTTAAGAGATTTATTTTGGAAACTGTCAAGGCATCGCGGATGCTGGTTGACAAAAGAAGACATCGAGTGCTGGAGTAGCTCGGCGGGTCAGGCAGCATCTGTGGAGAACATGGATGGGTGACGTTTCAGGTTGGGAGCCTTCTTCAGACTGATTGTGAATAGATGAAGGGGAACTTGGGTCTATCATGACAGAGATGTTTTGTTCAATTTTGGGTGTAATATGATCTCTGGGGCCCAAACTTGTTTTTTGGTTATCTTGAAGCGACACGGTAGAGTTGCTGCCTCTCAGCGCCAGAGACCCAGGTTCGATCCCGACTACGGGTGCTGTCTGTATGGAGTTTGCACGTTCTCCCAGTGACCTACGTGAGTTTATCTCCGAGATCTTCGTTTTCCTCCCACATGCCAAAGACATGCAGGTTTGTATGTTAATTGGCTTGGTGTAAATTTTTAATTGTCCCTAGCGTGTGTAAGGTAGTGCTATGCCCCTGTCCCACTTAGGAAACCTGAACGGAAACCTCTGTAGACTTTGCGCCCCACCCAAGGTTTCCGTGCGGTTCCCGGAGGTTGCAGGTGGTTGCCGGAGGTTGCAGGTAGTGGAAGCAGGAAGGGAGACTGACAAAAACCTCCGGGAACCGCACGGAAACCTTGGGTGGGGCGCAAAGTCTACAGAGGTTTCCGTTCAGGTTTCCTAAGTGGGACAGGGGCATTAGTGTGCAGGGATCGCTGGTTGGTGCGGACTCGAATGGCCGAAGGGCCTGTTTCTGCGCTGTATCTCTAAACCAAACTTAGCGTGAAGTGATGATCCCACAACAAATATCAACTGACGAATTGAAAAGACGTGTGCCATTAAGATTTGTTGCAAAATGTTGCAAGGAGCTTATTCCTTGGCTCATTCGGGTAAAGTCTTGACCAATATCATCTGTTCTTCTCTGATACTCTCCATAAATTATCTGCAGGTTTTGCAAGTCATGTTGACTCAGTTGGAAGAGGTCAAATGATGACTTAAATTGCAATTTAGGGACAGCAGATGTTGGTTTAGACCAAAGATAGACACAGGAGTCCTGGAGTAACTCAACGGGTCAGGTACAATCTCTGCAGAACATGGTCAGGTGATTTTTCGGGTCGGGACCCTATAATCAGCCTGAAGAAGGGTCTTGACTCGTAACGTCACCCATTCCTTTTCTCCAGAGATACTGCCTGACCCGCTGAGATATTCCAGTATTTTGTACCCATTAATGATGGCTCTTATAGACAATAGACAATAGGTGCAGGAGTAGGCCATTCGGCCCTTGGACCCAGCACCGCCATTCAATGCAATCATGGCTGGTCATCCCCAATCAGTACCCCGTTCCTGCCTTCCCCCCATATCCCCTGACTCCGCTATCTTTAAGAGCCCCATCTAGCTCTCTCTTGAAAGTATCCAGAGAACCTGCCTCCACCGCTTTCTGAGGCAGAGAATTCCACAGACTCACAACTCTCTGCAAGAAAAAGTGTTTCTTCGTCTCCGTTCTAAATGGCTTACCCCTTATTCTGATTCTGGACTCCCCCAAAATCGGGAACATGTTTCCTGCCTCTAGTGTGTCCAAATCCTTAACAATCTTAGATGTAAAAGGATTTGAGTATAGGAGCAGGGAGGTTCTACTGCAGTTGTACAGGGTCTTGGTGAGACCACACCTGGAGAATTGTGTACAGTTTTGGTCTCCAAATCTGAGGAAGGACATTATTGCCAGAGAGGCAGTGCAGAGAAGATTCACCAGACTGATTCCTGGGATGTCAGGACTGTCTTATGAAGAAAGGCTGGATAGACTTGGTTTATACTCTCTAGAATTTAGGAGATTGAGAGGGGATCTTATAGAAACTTACAAAATTCTTAAGGGGTTGGACAGGCTAGATGCAGGAAGATTGTTCCCGAAGTTGGGGAAGTCCAGGACAAGGGGTCACAGCTTAAGGATAAGGGGGAAATCCTTTAAAACCGAGATGAGAAGAACCTTTTTCACACAGAGAATCTCTGGAACTCTCTGCCGCAGAGGGTAGTTGAGGCCAGTTCATTGGCTATATTTAAGAGGGAGTTAGATGTGGCCCTTGTGGCTAAGGGGATCAGGGGGTATGGAGAGAAGGCAGGGATGGGATACTGAGTTGGATGATCAGCCATGATCATATTGAATGGCGGTGCAGGCTCGAAGGGCCAAATGGTCTACTACTGCACCTAATTTCTATGTTTCTATGTTTCTATGTTTCTATGTTTCAATGAGATCCCCTCACATCCTTCTAAACTCCAGAGCACATTACACATGACACATTACTAATCTCAACTATGAATATCTATGGGCTGTCTTTGGTTGTTCTAATGACAAAAAAATGTTTTGCAGTGGTATTGTGGTTACTGATTTATTGGATTTTATGTGTTTTTACAGATTATTGTGTGTTGTGTTAACAGGCCGGTCACACAGCTGCAAGGAAGGATTTCATTGTTACAGTGTGAGCATATATGTCAATTAAATACTCTTGATATTGAAGGTTTAAGGGTGAGGGGGGGGGGGGGAAGAATCAATAGGAACCTGAGGGGTAACTTTTTCACCCCAAAGGATGGTGGGTGTATGGAACGAGCTGCCAGAGGAGGTGGTTGAGGAAGATACTGCTTCAACGTTTAAGAAACAGTTAGACAGGTACATGGAGAGGACAGGTGTGGAGGGATATGGGGCAAACGCAGGCAGGTGGGACTAGCGTAACTGGGACATGTAGGCCACGTTGGACTGTTTCCACGCTGTGACTATGGCTTGAGTTACATCACACACAAACAGGCCCTTCAGCCCATCGAGTCTATACTGACCGTCAAGTGCACATTTACACGAATCCCCGTGCTAATAACATTTTTGTTGTCCCCCCCCCCCATTCCCATCGACCTCCCTGAGGTTGGACACAGTCGGGGCAGTTTACACAAGCCAACTACCCTGTCCATGCGGGAGAAACTCAGCGGGTGCAGCAGCATCTATGGAGCGAAGGAAATAGGCAACGTTTCGGCACGAAACGTTGCCTATTTCCTTCGCTCCATAGATGCTGCTGCACCCGCTGAGTTTCTCCAGCTTTTCTGTGTAACCTTCGATTCTCCAGCATCTGCAGTTCCTTCTTAAACCCTGTCCATGCGCATGCCTTTGGCATGAGGGAAAAAACCAGAGCACCTGGAGGTGACGTGGAGAACGTGCCAACCCCACAAGGAAAGGAAGGATTAGCGGGTTGCGTGGCCAGAAGGAAGGACTTAGTTTAACCCATGAGGAGCGTTTGTCAGCACTCGCTGGAGTTTAGTAGAATGAGGGGGGACTTACATTGAAACATACAGTATAGTGAAAGGCTTGGATAGAGTGGATGTGGAGAGGATGTTTCCACTAGTGGAAGAGTCTAGGACTAGAGGTCACAGCCGCAGAATTAAAGGACTAAGTGGTGCAGACATTGGCAACGTACGCAAGCATAGAATTTCACTGTGGCAATAAATTCATTCATTCACTCTTTGCTCTCGCCCAATACAATAGACAATAGATGCAGGAGTAGGCCATTCGGCCCTTCGAGCCAGCGCCGCCATTCAATTTGATCATGGCTGATCATCTACAATCAGTACCCCGTTCCTGCCTTCTCCCCATATCCCCTGACTCCGCTATCTTTAAGGGGTGGGAGATGGCAAACTTGATGTGGTCCGCCCTGTTTCGGCGAATGCAATCAAACCAGCTTGCACAATCAAATAAGATCAAATAGAACAAGTTGTCCTACAACTTTAGGCTGTGCACGTCACATGCAAGAAGAAAAAGAAGCTACCTCTAAGAGCTCTATCTAACTCTCTTGAAAGCATCCAGAGAACCTGCCTCCACTGCCTCTGAGGCAGAGAATTCTGCAGATTCACAACCCTCTGTGTGAAAAAGTTTTTCCTCGTCTCTGTTCTAAATGGCCTACCCCTTATTCTTAAACTGCAGCCCCTGGACTCCCCCAACATCGGGAATATGTTTCCTGCCTCTAGCGTGTCCAAACCCTTAAGAATCTTATATGTTTAAATAAGATGCCCTCTCATCCTTCTAAATTCTAGAGAATACCAGCCTAGCCGCTCCATTCTATCAACATATGACAGTCCTGCCATCCCGGGAATTAACCTCGTGAACCTACGCTGTACCTCCTTGGATTACCTCCATGCATTGTCCATGGATCTTCCCGAATGCTGGTCTTTCCTTCTTAAGTGACAGTAAATGCCTTGCAAAGACGATGTGTCATAGTTTGGGACGTGGTGAAGAACGCAGTGTGTTAGTTCTTTTATCATGCTTCTTCAAACGAGGATAAAAGATTTGCTCAGAACACAGGCCAGATCAGCTTGGCTTCACAAAGCAAAGTTTGGCTGTCAAAATAACCAAATCTAGCCAAGTGTAACATTTGTTAACAGCACTTTCTCTCAGCCCCCTCTCCGAGTGAGGGTTTACATTCGTGAAAGACTGCGGGAGGTGAAGATTAATGACTGAAACATTCTTTAAGATATGATGGATAGCCAAATATCGGATACTTTATAGAAACAGACTTTGTCTTTCAGAGATTCATTGAAGTCCGCACCGACCCACGCGCATTAAAGGGCCAGTCCCACCAGCACGCGACTCCATGCGGCAAGCGCGACCTAACGTGGTCGCTTGAGCCGTACGGCCTTGCGGGGCCGGTCCCACTTCGATTGCCGGAGCCGTATGGAGCTGTGCGGAGCTGGTCCCGACATCGCGCGGGGCTCCGAAAAACTGACCGTGTTCTAAAATTCGGCGCGGCAACGGCCCGCCGGCCCGCAGCCGCCTCGACGCCGTACGTCACGCGCGAACTTCCCGCTGACTTCGCTCGCGCTTCATGTCACTTGACCTCCGCGCGGCCCCCGCTTCCGGTTAGGTCGCGCTTGCCGCATGGAGTCACACGCTCGTGGGACCGGCCCTTAACACTAACCTACGCATACAGGTAATGCGCGAGGATCGCTGTTCAGCGTGGACTCGGTGGGCCGAAGGGGTTGGTTCCGCACTGTAACCATACACTAAACTCAAATTAACCATTCTCCTCTCAGCTCCCATTTGTTTCTCTGCCCTTTATATGAGACGTCTGGGCACTTTGTTACTGACCAGTTTTGATTATTTGTTGGTGCAGGGAGCCTATCCTATCCAATGTGGTAGATGGTGATTCAATGATGTATGACTCTACGGACAGACTTTGCGACAGGGTGGCACGGTGGCGCAGCGGTAGAGTTACTGCCTTACAGCGCCGGAGACCAGGGTTCGATCCTGGCTACGGGCGCTGTCTGTACGGAGTTTGCACGTTCTCCCGTGACCTGCGTGGGTTTTCTCTGACATCTTCGGCTTCCTCCCACACTCCAACACATTCCACACGTACAGGCTTGTAGGTTAATTGGTCTTTATCGGCCGGGCAGGGTGTAACTAGCAGATTGCACAAATGAGGAAGGTGTTGAGGGAATAGTGCACAAAATAAAACATGGGATTAAAATAAGATAATTACAATTCAGTGGGTTATATTGGGCGTGTATTTAAGTCATAGACAATAGACAATAGGTGCAGGAGTAGGCCATTCGGTCCTTCGAGCCAGCACCGCCATTCAATGTGAGCATGGCTGATCATCCACAATCAGTATCCTTCAACCTTGTAAAAGGGTCTGAAGAAGGGTTTTGGGCCTATTTCCCTCGCTCCATAGATGTTGCTGCACCCGCTGAGTTTCTCCAGCATTTTTGCCCACCTCCCAATCCTGCCTTCTCCCCACATCCCCTGACTAGGGTGGGCACGGACTCAGTGGGGTGAAGGGACTGTTTCCCTGCCGTCTCTCTAAGCTAAACAACACCGTGGCAACGTAATACTCCCTTCAGCGATCTGAAACGTCACCCATCCTTTTTCTCCAGAGATGCTGCTCGACAAATTGAGTTACTCCGGCACTTTGTGTCTTTCTTTGGTATAAACCAGCGCCTGCAGTTCTTCGTTTCTACCCCCTTCAATGAGACGGCTCCAAGGGTTACAGAACTAGGGTCAGGGCAACTTTCATTGCGAGCCAGCCAGTACAATACTCAAAGCAGTGAGTTAGGAACATGCCATTCTAATTGTGGTGCCATAACTTGTTATTGGCACCCAGTTTGGTGAGTTGTTTATGCTTCGAGTATTAATTAAATCCATATTACACACAGCATTGTTTTCCTGACTTCTATCCACTATACCCGGTGGCAAGTCAATGCCAGATGCCCAGGCTCTTCTTTAAGGGCCTGTCTTACTGTACGAGGTAATTCAAGAGCTCTCCCGAGTTTTACGAATAATCAAACTCGTGGTAAGTGCGTAGCGGGTACGTCGGAGCTCGTGGCGGCTCGTGACGCTAACGGCAGGTACTCGGAAAACGCGGAAATTTTTTCAGCACTGTGAAAAATGTCCACGAGAGCCCCGAGTACCTACGAGCGGCCGTTACCGTAATTCTCCGAGTTCGAATTTGGGGAAACTCGGGAGAACTCTTAGAAACATAGAAACACAGAAAATAGATGCAGGAGTAGGCCATTCGGCCCTTCGAGCCAGCACCGCCATTCAATATGATCATGGCTGATCATCCAACTCAGTATCCTGTACCTTGAATTACCTCGTACAATGGGACAAGCCCTTAGCTCCACATCCATTGAGAAAAGTTGGTCCGCTAGTCCTTCCTCGATCCTGGTGGAAAGGTTAGTGGCATGGCTGGATAGCTCCATTTCACAAGTTGTGGAATATCTATAGCACCCTCCCCGCACGGTGCCATCAGACTTTATGAGACCCAAGTAGGCTGCCGCAGCTGGTGAGGGGAGATAGATTGGCCATGACAGAGTGGCGGAGTTGACGTGATGGGCCCCATGGCCTAATGCTGCTCCTATCTCTCATGAACCTCTGAGCCCAGGATTGCAAATGGTGGTGGGACTTTGGTCGATATACCGCTCAGCCACGCCGTTGGCAACCGCCCCGGAGTCGGTGTTAACCAGTGGACAAGGGAAGGGGGGCCGCCACAAGCCAGGCCATTTGGCTCGAGCCGACAGAGCCATCGGTAAACCAAGCCTGCGGTAGTTCGTCGTGGGAGAGATGAGAGAATGAGACCCCCTCCCATTGCTTGGGAGGGCTCAGGTACTGGACCACCACCCAAGGGGACAACTTGCAAGCTACTGTCGTCCTCAGGGGCGAATATCGCTCGGTAGAATCGGGCATGGAGGTTTAGGGGAGAGGGTAAAGCAAGAGGAACAAATGCAGCTCCCCAAATTTCGCAGCAGACCACGTCACTTTTGCAGGGAGCCGCGAAGGGCTGGCATTTCTGTTCAGAGACATTCCTGGAGGGTTTTAGCATCCAACTATTACGGCCAGCGAGACATTTGTTCTTCTAAACAAATAACAAATTACAGCGAGAAAATTAATCGTTGCCATAGACGGCTGTGGAGGCCAAGCCAATGGATATTTTTAAGGCAGAGACAGATGGATTGTTGATTAGTGCGGGCGGCAGGGGTTATGGGGAGAAGGCAGGAGAATGGAGTTCGGCAATAGACAATAGACAATAGACAATAGACAATAGGTGCAGGAGTAGGCCATTCGGCCCTTCGAACCAGCACCGCCATTCAATGTGATCATGGCTGATCATCCCCAATCAGTACCCCGTTCCTGCCTTCTCCCCATATCCCCTGACTCTGCTATTTTTAAGAGCCCTATCTAGCTCTCTCTTGAAAGCATCCAGAGAACCGGCCCCCACCGTCCTCTGAGGCAGAGAATTCCACAGACTCACCACTCTCTGTGAGAAAAAGTGCTTCCTCGTCCCCGTTCTAAATGGCTTACTCCTTATTCTTAAACTGTGTGTGTGGCCCCTGGTTCTGGACTCCCCCAACATCGGGAACAGGCGGGAGAGATAGATCAGCCATGATTGAATGGACCTGCTGGGCCGAATGGCCTATTTCTGCTCCAATCACTTATGAATATTGCTTCTAACATATAATAAAACTCCGGTTTGCAAATTCCAATACTAATCTAGGAGAAGAAAGAAAGATGATATTTTTGCATAATGAATAAGAATTATTTATTCCAGAGTGTCAAAATGCATCATCACTGCAGAAAACGTAAGCATTGGCGGACGAATGTCGCAGCGGTAGAGTTGCTGCCTTACAGCGCCAGAGACCCGGGTTCGATCCTAACTATGGGTGCCTTCTGCGCGGAGTTTGCATGTTCTCCCCGTGACCGCGTGGGTTTTCTCCGGGTGCTCTGATTACTCCAACATTCCAAAGACGTGCCGGCTTGTACATTAATTCGCTCCTGTAAATATCCCCCTCGTGTATAGGATGGAACTGGTGTAGGAAGGAACTGCAGATGCTGAAAAAATCGAAGGAAGACAAAAATGCTGGAGAAACTCAGCGGGTGAGGCAGCATTTATGGAGCGAAGGAATAGGTGACGTTTCGGGTCGAGACCCTTCTTCAGACAGATGTGGGGGTGGGGGGTGGGGTGGGTGGGAAGGAGAAAGGAAAAGGTGGAGACAGTGGGCTGAGGAAGAGCCCTGGTGAGAGCCTCATCTATAGTCGAGGAGGGGAACCCCCGTTCCCTAAAGAACTCCCATGACTATCTGGACTACACTTCTTCCCACCCTGCTTCCTGTAAGGACTCCATCCCCTACTCACAATTCCTCCGTCTACGCCGCATCTGCACCCAGGATGAGGCGTTCCAGACCAGCGCATCAGAGATGTCCTCGTTCTTTAGGGAACGGGGCTTCCCCTCCTCGACTATAGATGAGACTCTCAACAGGGTCTCTTCTATACCCCGTAGCTCTGCTCTCACTCCCCCATCGGGAAGCACAGCGGAGGGTTACTGCGTTACAGCTGGAAACGGGTGCTGTCTGTACGGAGTTTGCACGTTCTCCCCGTGACCTGCGTGGGTTTCCCCCGAGATTTTTGCTTTCCTCCCACACTCCAAAGGCGTACAGGTTTGTAGGTTAATGACCTTGCTGTAACTGAACAACCCATTGAGTTACTCCAGCATTTTGTGTCTATCTGCAGTTCCTTGTGTCTATACATTACTAAGTGGATGCTTAAGAACTGATCGCTAAGATATCATTCAATGCCCGGCTGGGAACAGGGATTTAAAAATAAGGCAATTGTATTTTTATGGTGTCTCAATTGTATTTTTATGGTGGTCTCAAGATATTCCAATTTACTAAAATCTTGTTTGAAGAGCAGTCCTACGTGTAAATGGTCGCGTATAGTGGCCAGCTGAATTCCATCAGTAGCATGTACAATGACAAGTGAAGGACAATTAGTTCTTCTGGTGGATTCTGTTTAGTTTTGAGATACAGTTTTGAGATACAGTTTTAAGCATCCACTGTTTAGTTTTGAGATACAGCGCGAAAACAGGACCCTCGGCCCACCGAGTCCGCACCGACCAGCGATCCCCGCTCATTAACAGCACCCTACACACACTAGGGACAATTTTTTTTAACTTTTACCAAGCCTAAACGAAAAACCTCACCTGTACCTGTAGAATGTTGCCTGGGTTTCAACAACTAAGTTACAGAGATAGGTTGAATAAGTTAGGTCTTTATTCTCTGGAGCGCAGAAGGTTAAGGGGGGACTTGATAGAGGTCTTTAAAATGATGAGAGGGATAGACAGAGTTGATGTGGACAAGCTTTTCCCTTTGAGAATAGGGAAGATTCAAACAAGAGGACATGACTTCAGAATTAAGGGACAGAAGTTAGGGGTAATATGAGGGGGAACTTCTTTACTCAGAGAGAGGAAATTGGATAGGCATATGGATGAGAAGGGAATGGAGGGTTATGGTATGAGTGCAGGCAGGTGGGACTAAGGGGAAAAAACATTTGTTCGGCACGGACTTGTAGGGCCGAGATGGCCTGTTTCCGTGCTGTAATTGTTATATGGTTATATGGTTATATGGTACCACCTATCACTTGTCAAGCATTGTCCAGCCCCCACCTCTCTCCCAGCGATCTCCTCCCCATCACAATCAGTCTGAAGATGGGTCCCGACCCGAAACATCTGATATCCATGTTCAAGAAGGAACTGCAGATGCTGGAAAATCGAAGGTAGACAAAAATGCTGGAGAAACTCAGCGGGTGCGGCAGCATCTATGGAGCGAAGGAAATAGGCAACGTTTCGTCCCGAAACGTTGCCTATTTCCTTCGCTCCATAGATGCTGCTGCACCTGCTGAGTTTCTCCAGCATTTTTGTCTAGCTGAGTAGATTTGATGGGCCGAATGGCCTAATTCGACTGCTATCCATGTTTTCCAGAGACAGACACAAAATGCCGGAGTAACTCAGCTGGGCAGGCAGCATCTCTGGAGAGAAGGAATGGGTGGCGTTTCGGGTCGAGACCTTTCTTCAGACTGAGCATCGCCAGAGATGCTGCCTGACCCAGCTGAATTACTCCAGCACTTTGTGCCTTTTTTTTTTGTTAACCAGCATCTACAGTCCAATGTGTCTCCAATGTTAACTAAGTCTTGCCACAATGTACTGGAGTAACTCAACGGGTCGGGCAACATCTTTAGAGGAAATGTAGATTGGGTAGATGATCAGCCATGATCATATTGAATGGCGGTGCAGGCTAGAAGGGCCGAATGGCCTACTCCTGCACCTAATTTCTTTGTTTCTATGCAGCATATCTGGAAAAAGTGGATAGGTGACTTTTCAAGTCGGGACCCTTCTTTACATCAATGTTTGCTTGCCAAGTCTTGATAACTAAGGTACACAAAAATGCTGGAGAAACTCAGCAGGTGCATCAGCATCTATGGAGCGAAGGAAATAGGTGACGTTTCGGGCCGAAACCCCTCTTCAGACTTGACAACTAAGTCTTGCTAGCTCAGTTTGTGGGCAGTCTTTGCACTTTCAGTTTGCACCACTAGCTGGCAGCACTGTGCAAAGGTGAGTCACTGTGCATATCATCCTCTCGTTACATTCAAGATGACACAAGATGCTGGAGTAACTCAGCGGGACGGACAGGCAGCATCTCTGGAGAGAAGAAATGGGTGACGTTTCGGGCTGAGACACTTCCTCAGACTTCTTCTTCTTGCGTGTGGAGTGCACAGCCAAAACCTGTAGGACCATCAGTCTGAGGAAGGGTTTTCGGCCCGAAACGTTGCCTCTTTCCTTCGCTCCATAGATGCTGCTGCACCCGCTGAGTTTCTCCAGCTTTTTTGTGTACCTTCGATTTTCCAGCATCTGCAGTTCCTTCTTGAGCAATCTAATCTATTTGATTGTAATCTTCTAGGACCATGTGAAGTTTGCAATCTTCGAGACTGAAGAATGGCCTCGATCCGAAACGTCACCCATTCCTTCTTTCCAGAGATGCTGCCTGTCCCGTCCCGCTGAGTTACTCCAGCATCTTGTGTTTATCTTCGGTGTAAGCCAGCCCTTCCTACACACCTACATATCTCTCGTTAGTACTCACCTACACACTTCCTCCACAAATCTCATCACATCTCCTCCCTTCTGTTCTTCCTCAGCGCTGACTCGTCAATTTACTAATCTTTACCGATTGCAAAATCAAAAAAGGTGCTGCTGAAACTGCGGGTCAGGCAGCATTTGTGTGAGGAGGAACACTCAATATTTTAATTCCCTGACTGAGATGAGGAAAAACTTTTTCGCCCAGAGAGTTGTGAATCTGTGCAATTCTCTCCCACAGAAGAAAGTGGAGGCCGATTCGCTGGATGTTTACAAAAGAGAATTAAGGGCCTGTCCCACTTGGGCGTTATTTGCACGCCATTTATGCGACATCATTTACGCGCCAAGACACACGACACGTGCATGGCGTGCATTTACGCACGCATGGCGCGTGGTGAGACGTGTTGGCGTGGGTAGTGACGCGCGGTAGCGCTTAGCGGCCCAGGATTTCGGGATTCTCAAAATCCTCGCACCCCACTCGCATACGACACCCGTGGGACAGGCCCTTTCGATATAGCTCTCGGGGCTAATGGAATCAAGGGATATGGGGAGAAGGCAGGAACGGGGTACTGATTGGGGATGATCAGCCAAGATCACGGTGAATGGCGGTGTTGGCTCGAAGGGCTGAATGGCCTACTCCTGCATCTATTGTCTATTGTCTAGTGTCTATTGTATATGGGAGGTAACTGGAGTATTCCAAGGGGAATCTAACGGGGGGGGGGGGGTCAAAGTGAGAACATGCTGATTCCACACAGAGAAACGTGCCGACAATCCTCGAATAAAGAACACATTCTTCGTTGTAGATAAGATTGTGATTTTAACCCAAGGTTCACCCGAAGCCTGCGCACTCAGTCCTATCATAAACTCACCAGTAACATTAACCTCAACCCAGCCCTCTCCACCGGGTATCATCCCTTGCACAAAGAACTGCATCTCCTTATTCAGTCTGGGACCTTTACCAGAAAATGTTCTAAATTTGTCCCAGAGGAACCAGGAATCTTGCCTCATTCAGCGGGAAAAAAAAATTGGTGTGAGGAGTTCAACTTTGAATTAAAAATAAGATGTTTCCCTTTTTTATTGCTGCTGGGATCCTTGGAAGCAATTCTGCCAATCGCTATAACTTTTAGCAATAGGTACAGCTGCAAAGAACTGGGTTTCCAAGGATATGTAACTCATTATCCCTTATATAGTCTGGGAAAAATGCCGGGACTCGCTGCCAGCAGAAGTTTTTACAGATAACATCATTCCATTCCCAATCCTCAGACGTTGAAGACATTCTTTCGTAGATGTTTGGTTTAGTTTTAGAGATACAGCGCGGAAGTGGCCCCGTTGTCCCATCCAGTCCGCTCTGACCAGCGATAGCCGCACGCTAGCACTATCCCACACACACACACACACACAGTTTACAAACCTGAAGGTAGACAAAAATACTGGAGAAACTTAGCGGGTGAGGCAGCATCTATGGAGCAAAGGAAACGTCACCTATTCCTTCGCTCCATAGATGCCGCCTCACCCGCTGAGTTCCTGCAGCATTTTTGTCTACCTTCGATTTTTCCAGCATCTGCAGTTCTTTCTTAAACCTACAAACCTGTACGACTTTGGAGTGTGGGAGGAAACGGAAACACCTGGCATTGTGGCGCAGCGGTAGAGTTGCTGCCTTGCAGCGCCAGAGACCCGGGTTCAATCCCGACTACGGGCGCTGTCTGTACGCCTTTTGTACGTTCTCCCCGTGACCTGCGTGGGTTTTCTCCGAGATCTTCGGTTTCCTCCAACAGTCCAAAGACCTACAGGTTTGTAAGTTAATTGGCTTGGTATAAAGATAAAAAATTGTCCCTAGTGTGTGTAGGATCGTGTTAAGGGCCTGTTCCACTTGGGCGTTATTTGCACAACATCATTTACGCGTCACGACGCACGACGCGCGCATGGTGCATATTACGCACGTATGGTGCGTGGTGACGTAGGCAGTGACGCGTGGTCACGCGCGGCGCCCCATGATTTTGGGATGTACAAAATCTTCGCGCGCCCAAGTGGGACGGGCCCTTTAATGTGCGGGTATCACCTGGTCGGCGCGGACTCGGTGGGCCAAATGGCCTGTTTCCGCGCTGCATCTCTAAACTAAAGCCCACACAGTCACGGGGAGAACGTACCAACCCCATACAGACAGCACCCGTGGCCAGGATCGAACCCGGGTCTCCGGCGCTGTAAGGCGCCAACTCTACCGCTGCGCCACTGTGCCGCCATTGAAGTGATGAGACTTCATGAGTAATATGTTATGAAAGGGTGCAGCAGCATCTCCTTCACTCCATAGAGCCTATTTCCTTCGCTCCATAGATGCTGCTGCACCCGCTGAGTTTCTCCAGCATTTTTGTGTACCTTCGATTTAACAGCATCTGCAGTTCCTTCTTAAACATGTTATGAAAGGGCCCGCTCCTCTCAGCTGAGGGAACACAAAAGTTATTCGGACGCTGGAAAAATCATTTTGGGATGAACAGTCGTGGGAATTTGATAGTTCATAACCGCTTCATCTTTCCTGCCTATAAATGGATCTAGAATTACACTGCTGGGGCAACTAACATCCACAAATTATCTGCATCTTAAATTATTATGTAAGCTGTTTACTTTAAAACTTTCGTGCATGAGAGCTGAATTGATGGCTTTATATTTTAGTTATTTTCCATAATTAATTCTGAATAGACTGTTTGTTCAACTTTTCCTCTCTCATGAGCGTTTAAAGGCACAACATAAATAGCCTAGAAGTTGCTGTTATTTGTGGAATTCATATATTTGTACTTCTGTTTGACCGTACTGAGCGGGAGGTCAAGGCATTGATGTCATGGAGCATAATCACCCCCTGGGTCCCCAATCTGGGGCGGCACGGTGGCGCAGCGGTAGAGTTGAGCACCAGAGACCCCGGTTCGATCCTGACCACGGCTGCTGTCTTTACGGAGTTTGCACGTGCTCCCCGAGACCTGCGTTGGTTTTTCCCCAGGATCTTCGGTTTCCCCCCACACTCCAAAGACGTACAGGTTTGAAGGTTAATTGGCTTCAGTAATTGGCTTAAGTTGTCCCGAGTTTGTTCAGGATAGTGTTAGTGTTCAGAGTGATCGCTGGTCGGCACGGGCTCGGTGGGCTGAAGGGCCTGTTTCCGTGCTGTATCTCTAAACTAAACTAAGCCACGATGATGACGATTACATTGCTGTTCCTTTGGCCATTAGACCTGGATGGATGGCTTCTTGGGATCAATATCACTCAGATAGATGACCCATCCCATCACCAGCCCCAACATCTGACCATTAACTATGTCTCAGGTGGATGCCTCAGTGATCAATATTGCCCGCTAGTATTCTAGTGAATTCAGCAAGTGGTGGAATTTAAATTCATAAATGATATGAGCAGAATTAGGCCATTCGGCCCATCAAGTCTACTCCCCCATCATTGATCATTAGTTCCCTTTTAACCCCATTCTCTTGCCTTCTCCCCATAACCCCCAACACCTACACTAATCAAGAATCTATCTACAGTATCTCTGCCCTAAAAATATCCACTGACTTGGCCTCCACAGCCTTCTGTGGCAAAGAATTCTACAGATTCACCACCCTCTGACTTGGAAGCTTCTTGAAGCCAGTTGTATCTTCCTGACTTTAAGTTATAGAGTCATACAGCACGGAAACAGGCCCTTTGACCCACTGTGTCCGAACCAACCAACCAATGGCATTCGGGGCTAGTCCCATTTTGGTTATTTTTGGCCTACAACCCTCGAAACCCGTCCTTTCCTTATGTTTGTCCGAATATCTTTTAGAGGCCACAGACACACACACACACACACACACACACACACACACACACATACACACACACACACAGACACACACACACACACACACACACACACACACACACACACACACACACACACACGCGCACACGCACGCACACACACACACACACACACACACACACACACACACACACACACACACACACACACACACACACACACACACACACACACACACGCACGCACACACACACACACACACACACACACACACACACACACACACACACACACACACACACACACACACACACACACACACACACACACACACACACACACACACACACACACACACACACACACACACACACACACACACACACACACACACACACACACACACACACACACCCACACACCCACACACACGTACACACACACACGTACACACACACACATACACACGCAAACACACACATACACACACATACGCGGACACACGGCAGGAGGGAGGATTTGACTGATTGTAAGGGAGGTTTAGGAAGTAATTTAAGGATGGAGACAGCAGAAATCCCCAGCCAGCAATGGCAGGGTTGGGAGAGTAGGAATCTATGAGATGAACTGTCATTGTTTTGTGGGGGGGGGGGGAGGAGGTCCGGAAAACATTCATGACCTTCTCCTACTCCCATGCCTTTATGAGGTGGAATTATAGATTTAAATTAATTTAGATGGACACAAACATTTAGACAGCATCTCTGGAGAGAAGGAATGGGTGACGTTTCAGGTCGAGACCCTCCTTCAGACTGAAATTCACAGGAAAGGAAAACGAGAGATATAGACGATGATGTAGAGAGATAAAGAACAACGAATGGAAGATATGCAAAAATGTAACATTGTTAGCTGTTTGCTAGGTGAGAACGAGAAGCTGGTGCGACTTGGGTGGGGGAGGGATGGAGAGAGAGGGAATGCCGGGGTTACTTGAAGTGAGAGGTTATATTATATCAGTATTCATACCACTGGGCTGTAAGCTGCCCAAGTGAAATATGAGATGCTGTTCCTCCAATTTGCGTTTGGCCTCACTCTAACATTGGAGGAGTTTACTTTTTAGTTCAGCTTGGAGAAATAACGCGGAAACAAGCCCTTTGGCCCAGCCAGTCCGCGCAGACCAGCGATTGCAAACGACTCTAGGACTACAGGTCAGAGCCTCAGATTAAAGGATGTTCTTTTTGGAAGGAGATGTGGAGAAATTTCTTTAGTCAGAGGGTGGTGAATCTGTGGAATTCATTGCCACAGGAGACTGTGGAGGCAAAGTCAGTGGATATTTTGAAGGCTGAGATACTGTAGATAGATTCTTGATTAGTACGGGTGTCAAAGGTTATGGGGAGCAAAGATCCTAGAGGAGCAAGATAGACCACTCCTCCGAAATCCAATGGGCTGACGTGTAGTACGTAACGGAACATCACGGCCGCCATTTGTTTATGCCAAACGCCACATCTTAGGTAGCGGGGATGGACTCCACAGTTATACAATCTGCTCTTACATCGGGTCGCAGGGAAAAGCAAAGATACTAGAGGCTCCTCTAGTATCTTTGGGGGAAGAGGATGTTTCCTCCACTCCTGAGTTGATCCAGGACTGGTTCTCGGTCCCCCCCCCCCCGATACCAGATGAAGGTGGCTGGCGGGAGAGCCTCAAGCGTCTGCCCGCGTCTGGGGCTCCCGAAGCAGCGAGCAATACTCCTCTAGTATCTTTGGTGTAATACGTGTTGTAAGGAACATTATTTTATATAGCATTGATCACATCACATCTTTAGTTAATATTAGTGTAAATTTTATTAATATTATTGTGAATTGCAGCCCAGTAAAATGGCGTCCACAATCACCCGTGTCATACTACGCTTTTTTCGCAGAGTAACGCATCTTGCTCTGCTCTATAATCTTTGATGGGGAGAAGGCAGGAGAATGGGGAGAGATAGATCAGTCATGATTGAATAGCCGAGTGGATAGCCGAGTGGCCGAGTGGACCAGTCTGAAGAAGGGTTTCTGCCCGAAACGTTGCCTATTTCCTTCGCTCCATAGATACTGCTGCACCCGCTGAGTTTCTCCAGCTTTTCTGTGTAACCAGCCGAGTGGACTTGATGGGCCGAATGGCCTAATTCTACTGCTATCCCTTATGACCTTATGGCTCGTCTTTCATATGATTCTCAGAATGTCCTTCATCAGCAGGAATCTCAGGTGCAAGTCAGCGTTAATCAATTGGGCATTGGGGACTTTAGAAGTTTACAAAACCAACCACTGTAAAAGCCCCAGCATTATGCAGCATCTGGAGTCTCTTCCTACACGTTGTGTCTGTCAACCGCTGTAAATGCCTCTTAATTAAACATTGAGTTTGATCCCCACAAGAGAGGTGTCAAGCACTGCATCCAGCCCTTGATCAGCAGGTCATCATTAGTCCTGGCCCGAACGTGATTTCCAAGAATTCAAGGAAGCTGGAAGCATCTGAGAGACATCACACGGGGATTCACGAGCATGTATTCACTTTCGCCTCGTGTGGATTTTATCATTCCACGGGGCAACATAAATATCCATCACTGCCATAATATTGAATCATAGCAAATGGAAATATAGCTCCCATAACAATAGTGTGTGTCGGGCAAGCCGAGGTACCCGTGAATCGTAAATAGAAGTACTGGTAGGAAACCAGAGAGTCACCGTAGAGTTGCTGCCTTACAGCGCCCGAGACGCAGGTTCGATCCCAACTACGGGCGCTGTCTGTACGGAGTTTGCCCGTTCTCCCCGTGACCTGTGTGGATTTTCTCCGAAATCTTCGGTTTCCTCCCACACTCCAAAGACGTGCAGGTTTGCAGGTTAACTCTCAATGTAAAATTTTTCCCCGCGGTGTGCGTAGGGTAGTGTAATGCCCCTGTCCCACTTAGGAAACTGTGGATACTCTCTAGTTAGAATACTCTCTAGAATTTAGGAGATTGAGAGGGGATCTTATAGAAACTTACAAAATTCTTAAGGGGTTGGACAGGCTAGATGCAGGAAGATTGTTCCCGATGTTGGGGAAGTCCAGGACAAGGGGTCACAGCTTAAGGATAAGGGGGAAATCCTTTAGAACCGAGATGAGGAGAACTTTTTTCACACAGAGAGTGGTGAATCTCTGGAACTCTCTGCCACAGAGGGTAGTTGAGGCCAGTTCATTGGCTATATTTAAGAGGGAGTTAGATGTGGCCCTTGTGGCCAAGGGGATCAGAGGGTATGGAGAGAAGGCAGGTACGGGATACTGAGTTGGATGATCAGCCATGATCATATTGAATGGCGGTGCAGGCTCGAATGGCCGAATGGCCTACTCCTGCACCTAATTTCTATGTTTCTATGTTTCTATGAAACCTGAACGGAAACCTCTGGAGACTTTGCGCCCTACCGAAGGTTTCCGTGCAGTTCCCGGAGGTTGCAGGTGGTTGCCGGAGGTTGCAGGTAGTGGAAGCAGGTAGGGAGACTGACAAAAACCTCCGGGAACCGCACGGAAACCTTGGGTGGGGCGCAAAGTCTCCAGAGGTTTCCGTTCAGGTATCGTAAGTGGGACAGGGGCATTACTGTGCGGGGATCGCTGGTCAGTGCGGACTCGGTGGGCCGAAGGGCCTGTTTCTGTGCTATATGACTCCATGACATTTTTCTCACCTGATGGAGGTACGGAGAGCAGCTAGCGAAGCTGCCACCTCACAGCTGCAGAGACCCTGGTTCAATACTCACCCTGGCTGCTGTTCCTCCCAGGTGTTCTGCTTTCCTCCCACACCCCAAAGATCTGAAAGCTGGGTGGTTAATTTCTGCTGCGTTTAAGTGAGCGGTAGAATGTGGGCGAGAGTGTGGGGAGAATTATAAATTGGGATTAATAGGCAATAGACAATAGGTGCTGGAGTAGGCCATTTGGCCCTTCGAGCCAGCACCGCCATTCAATGTGATCATGGCTGATCATCCCCAATCAGTACCCCGTTCCTGCCTTCTCCCCCATATCCCCTGACTCCGCTATTTTTAAGAGCCCTATCTAGCTCTCTCTTGAAAGCATCCCTAGAACCTGCCTCCACCTCCCTCTGAGGCAGAGAATTCCACAGATATCTCAGGTTAGTATAAATAGGTTTAGTTTAGAGATACAGCGTGGCGACAGGCCCTTCGGCCCATTGGGTCTATGCCGACCCGCACACTAGTTCCATCTTACACACTAGGGACAATGTACAGAAGCCTCATGTCATATAGTCATAGAATCGCACAGAGCAGTAACAGGCCCTTCAGCCCATCATTATTATTAGAAACCAACTAGTAGACAGAGAGGTAGAATCCCAAGGAGTAAGAGGGAACATCTATTCCTTGTCATTCTCATCATTAATATCACCGCAGGATAAATTCATAAGACATTGCAGCAGAGTGTGGCCATCAAGTCTACTCCACCATTCAATCATGGCTGATCTATCTTTCCCTCTCAACCCCATTCTCCTGCCTTCTCCCCATAACCATTGATGCCCTTACCAATCAAGAACCTATCAATCTCTGCGTTAAACATACCCAATGACTTGGCCTCCACAGCCATCTGTGGCAATGAATTCCACAGATTATCCATCCTCTGACTAAAGAAATTCCTCCGCATCTCCATCCTTAAGCTTGGCGTGTGTGTGTGTAAATTGTCCCCAGTGTGTGTAGGATAGTGTTAATATGCGGGATTAGCTGTTCAGGGGAGGGGGTGAGGGGGGCCCGAAGGGCCTGATTCCGCACTGTATCTCCAAGCAAAACCAAACTAAACACTGGGATGTAGACAAAAATGCTGGAGGTTTGTAGTAAATTGGCTTGGTATAAGTGTAAATTGTCCCAAGAGTGCTCCAAGGAATAGAGTCCTAGCTTGCCCAACCTCTCCCTATAGCTCAGCCCTTGAGTCCTGGCAACATCTTTGTAAGGCAGACAAAAGTGCTGGAGAAACTCAGCGGGTGCAGCAGCATCTATGTTCTATGTTGAATGTTCTATGTTCCATGTTCCATTTTCTATGTTCCATGTTCCATGTTGAATGTTCCATGTTCCATGTTCTATGTTCCATGTTCCATGTTCCATGTTCCATGTTCCATGTTCCATGTTCTATGTTCCATGTTCCATGTTCTATGTTGAATGTTCTATGTTCCATGTTGAATGTTCCATGTCGAATGTTCCATGTTCCATGTTGAATGTTCCATGTTCTCAATGGTCTATGTTCCATGTTCCATGTTCTATGTTCCATGTCGTATGTTTCGTGTTCCATGTTCCATGTTCTATGTTCCATGTTCCATGTCGTATGTTCCATGTTCCATGTTCTATGTTCCAATGGACCAGATTCAGATTCAGATTCAGATTCAGATTCAATTTTAATTGTCATTGTCAGTGTACAGTACAGAGACAACGAAATGCATTTAGCCACAAGGCTTCCACCCGAAACGTTGCCTATTTATTTTGGGTTTCGTCCCGAAACGTTGCCTATTTCCTTCGCTCCATAGATGCTGCTGCACCCGCTGAGTTTCTCCAGCATTTTTGTCTACCTTCGATTTTCCAGCTACATCTACAACACTGGGATGTCAGCTTCCCAAGTGGAATAAGTGGTTCTGCTCCTCCAGTTTGCGCAAGGCAATATTCCAGCATCTGCCGCTCTTTCCGTCTCTACGAGCAAGTCACGTTATAGAAATGCGTAGTTATGGGGAATAATTCTTTGAGGTACGAGTCAGGACCACTTCAAAATGAAGCTCAGTTTAAAAATAGATTTTTTAATCGCTACCAGATTTGGAGAAAGAATGCGTTCCCTTCAAGTGCAGTCAGCGTGAAATTAATTGCATGCATATTAAGTCATACCACTTATATTAATATTGAAGTATTTGTTTTATTTTCTTCCTCCTTTCCCCGTCTGCATTCCAAACCAACCCAACATAACACAACATTCACACAACCCATTGTGTTGGCTTCTAGCTTCCAATAACAATCGTCGTAGTGGCAGCTCATGTATACTTTGAGAGCGTTTAGTTTAGAGAAACAGCACGGAAACAGGACCACCGAGTCCGCACCGACTAGCGATCCACCCCCCCCCCCCTCCTGCATATTAACATTATCCTACACACACACACTAGGGACAATTTGCATTTATACCAAGCCAATTAACCTACAAGCCTGTAGGAGTGTGGGAGGAAACTGCTGAAGACCTTGGAGAAAATCCACGCAGGTCACAAGGAGAACGTACAGACTCCGTACAGACAGCACCTGTAGTCAGGACGGAACACGGGTCTCTGGCGCAATGAGGCAGCCGCTCTACCGCTGCGCCATGCTCTGCGTTCCATGTTCCATGCTCTACATTACATTCCATGTTCCATGTTATGTTCCATGTTCCATGTTGAATGTTCCATGTTCTATGTTCCACCTTCCATGGTCCATGTTCTATGTTCCATGTTCTATGTTCCATGTTCTTTGTTCCATGTTCTATGTGCCATGCCCTATTTTCCATGTTCCATGTTGAATGTTCCATGTTCCATGTTCTATGTTCCATGTTCCCATGTTCTATGTTCCATGTTCTATGTTCCATGTTCTATGTTCCATGTTCTATGTTCCATGTTCCTGTGCCATGTTCTATGTTCCATGTTCTATGTGCCATGCTCTATTTTCCATGTTCCATGTTGAATGTTCCATGTTGAATGTTCCATGTTCTATGTTCCATGTTCTATGTTCCATGTTCTGTGCCATGTTCTATGTTCCACGTTGTATGTTCCATGCTCCATGTCATATGTTTCATGTTCTATGTTCCATGTTCCATGTTCGTATGTTTCATGTTCTATGTTCTATGTTCTATGTTCCAATGGACCACAAGGCTTCCACCAATGCTTGAAAGTGGCCAGCACAGTGTTTCAGCTTGTGGCCTGAGATCATAACTGGCCAGGTCAAAACCAAACCCAGGCTGTTGCCATCACAGAGGACTGATCAAGGGACTCAGTCTTATGTCAACATGGCAGGGTGAAAATCTGCCCCTATAACACAAAGTCCTCCGCATCGCAGATAGACCTCTTCCTCACCCCTGCCTGCCTGGAACCACGAGCGGGCCACACACATAAACCAGGAGAAAAACACAAAGTAACTTTTTAAAAATACTCTGGGAAAGTTCCTCTCTTTAGCCACCATAACCAGCGCAGGAGATCTCAAGGATCAGGTACTTTCTGTAAAACCTCTTTCCCTTTGTCTTCTTCGTCAAGTGCAAACCCCTTTAGAAAATCTCCCCCAATACCACAAAGTCCCCCATAGAAAAGAGGCTTGTACTGTGCTGCATCTTTTCAATCTTAAGAAACCCCAAATAGATTATCAGCCGAAGGAACTGCAGATGCAAGAAGAATAGGTACAAAGTACTGGAATATCTCAGCGGGTCAGGCAGCATCTCTGGAGAAAAGGAATGGATGGGGTACTGATTGTGGATGATCAGCCATGATCATATTGAATGGCGGTGCTGGCTCGAAGGGCCGAATGGCCTACTCCTGCACCTATGTTCCATGTTTCTATCATGTCAGATTCATTTCTCTTTGAGGTTACCTACTTAAAACAATTTGCGAATGGGAGTTCATTTTCTTCAAAGTGTACATCGGTGTGTCTGAGCGTTACACTGTTTTCATGGAAATCTCTGCACTGTTTGAGACCTGGTTACTTCCTCACTTTAAGTGTAGTCCATAAAATGACGTCAAGGCTTTTGAAATTTAATCCTTCCTTTTTTCTGGGAACTTTAGGTTTGTTTAATATGGCGATAACTAACAGGCATCCAAAAGCAATACTTTTTATCACCAGCAAAACACAAAGTGCTGGAGGAACTCAGTGGGTGCAGCAGCATCTGTGGGGGGAATGGATGGGCAATGATTCAGGTCAGGGTAGAGGGTAGACAAAAGTGCTGGAGAAACTCAGCGGGTGCAGCAGCATCTATGGAGCGAAGGAAATAGGCAACGTTTCGGGTCGAAACCCGAAGGTTTATGTTCCATGTTCCATGTTGAATGTTCCATGTTCCATGTTCTATGTGCCATGTTCCATGTCGTATGTTTCATGTTCTATGTTCCATGTTCTATGTTCCATGTTGCATGTTCCATGTTGAATGTTCCATGTTCCATGTTCTATGTTCCATGTTCCATGTCGCATGTTTCATGTTCTATGTTCCATGTTCTATGTTCCATGTTCCATGTCGTATGTTTCATGTTCTATGTTCCATGTTCCATGTTCTATGTTCCATGTCGTATGTTCCATGTTCCATGTTCTATGTTCCAATGGACCACAAGGCTTCCACCCGAAATGTTGCCTATTTCCTTTGGGTTTCAGCCCGAAACGTTGCCTATTTCCTTCGCTCCATAGATGCTGCCTCACCCAGCTGAGTTTCTCCAGAATTTTTGTCTACCTTCGATCTTCCAGCATCTGCAGTTCCTTCTTAAACATTCGGTATGGGATCCAAAATGTAATTTGTCCATTCCCTCCACAGATGCTGCCTTGTCCACTGAGTTCCTCCAGCACTTTGCATTTGACTCAAGATTCCAGCGTCTGCGATTCCTTGCGTCGCTATTTTCCTACCAGCCTGACCCCGTGCGCAGTTTTTAGTGACACCACCACCCCTCCTCTCATGAGTTGGATGGGGTGCCGGACTTTGGTAGGCCCGGGCCAAAACTCCTCAGCTGGCCCGCCGGCTGGGCTTTGCGTGCAGTCCAGCACCCGGGCCATCTCATCGTTCACCCAGCCACGGCCGAGTCGGTCAACGAATTGCCGTCGGGAATTTGTCCCGTATGTCCAGCACCTTTTGTCCCTAATTTGGGAGTGAGGAAGTTGGCGACCCTGCTCCTAACCCCATTCTCCAGCCCTCTCCCCATAACCCCTGACACCTGTACTAATCAAGAATCTATCCACCTCTGCCTCAAAACTATTCATTGAAACTTGAGCCCTTTGCCTGTTATGCCCCCGTCCCACCTGAACGGAAACCTCTGGAGACTTTGCGCCCCGCCCAAGGTTTCCGTGCCGTTCCCGGAGGTTGCAGGTGGTTGCCGGAGGTTGCAGGTAGTGGAAACAGGTATGGAGACTGACAAAAACCTCCGGGAACCTCACGGAAACCTTGGGTGGGGCACAAAGTCTCCAGAGGTTTCCGTTCAGGTTTCCTAAGTGGGACAGGGGCATTATTAGTGTGCCTGTTTTTTTTAAATTCCAGTAATAGGGATCATTTTAAATTCCACCCTCCCTGTGGACCCCTGATTATCCGAAGAAGGGTCTCGACCCGAAACGTCTCCCATTCCTTCTCTCTGGAGATGCTGCCTGTCCCGCTGAGTTACTCCAGCATGTTGTGTCTATCTTCAGTTTTAACCAGCATCTGCAGTTCCTTCCTACACAGATTATCTATCGTTGTTGGAATGTTTATATTGTCTTCAACTGTGAAGACTGATCCAAAATAATTATTTAGCATCTCTGCCATTTAACAATTTCCTGCTATTAATTCCCCCCCCTCTCATCTTCGAAGCAACCAATATTTACTTTGGCTGCTCTCTCCATTTCATGCGTCGATATTTCTATTTTTGTATTATTTCCAGTTTATTCACAGACTCTAATTTCTCCCTCTTTATAACTTTTAACTCATCTTTTCGAGAAATGTTTTTTTGCCAAGAATTACTCAATCCTCCAGTCTGTTTAGTTTGGAGATACAACGCGGGAATAGGCCCTTCGTCTCATCGAGTCCGTGCCGACCAGCGACACTAACACTATCCAACACACACTAGCGGCAATTTACACTTATACCAAGCCAAATATCCTACAAACCTGTACGATTTATATGTTTCTATTTACTATGTTATAAGTCACTGGGCTGGGTTGATATGCACTAGCTTGTTACACTGTCGGAGAGATAATACAGATTTTTATTAACTCTTTGTTAAGAATAAGGAGTAAGCCATTTAGAACGGAACAAGGAAACACTTTTTCTCACAGAGAGTGGTGAGTCTGTGGAATTCTCTGCCTCAGAGGGCGGTGGAGGCAGGTTCTCTGGATGCTTTCAAGAGAGAGCTAGATAGGGCTCTTAAAAATAGCGGAGTCAGGGGATATGGGGAGAAGGCAGGAACGGGGTACTGATTGGGGATGATCAGCCATGATCACATTGAATGGCGGTGCTGGCTCGAAGGGAAGGTCTCGGGGGTGGAGACAAAACCCACGTGTGGTCCGAATGGCCTACTCCTGCACCTATTGTCTATTGTCTATTAATCCCAATTTATAATTCTCCCCACACTCTCGCCCACATTCTATCGCTCACTTAAACGCATGTAGTTTCAATATCAATCAATCAATATCAGTTTTACATAGAAAATAGGTGCAGGAGTAGGCCATTCAGCCCTACAAGCCTGCACCGCCATTCAATATGATCATGGCTGATCATCCAACTCAGTATCCCATCCCTGCCTTCTCTCCATACCCCCCGATCCCTTTAGCCACAAGGGCCACATCTAACTCCCTCTTAAATACAGCCAATGAACTGTGGCCTCAACTACCTTCTGTGGCAGAGAATTCCACAGATTCACCACTCTCTGTGTAAAAAATGATGTTCTCATCTCGGTCCTAAAAGACTTCCCTCTTATCCTTAAACTGTGACCCTTAGTTCTGGACTTCCCCAACATCGAGAATAATCTTCCTGCATCTAGCCTGTCCAACCCCTTAAGAATTTTGTAAGTACAAGTGAAATGAATTAACCAGCAACGGTACAATGATAAAGAACACACAAAAACACAATAACAATTTAACACAAACATCCACCACAGCATTCATTACTGTGGTGGAAGGCACAGAATTTGGCCAGTCCTCCTCCATTTCCCCCCCTGGATGGGACCTCAACCCTCCGCATCCGCTGCTGCGGGCGTCTAGAAGTTCAGACAAGGCAAAGTCCAGATATAGTCCAGGTAAGTCCTGAATCTGTGCTTCCCCACCGGAGACCGCGGCTTCAGGTTGGTGTAGGGCGCAGGCCAGCGGTCGAAGATTCCCACCGCGCAGTTTAGAGATACAAGGTGGAAACAGGCCCTTTGGCCCATCTAGTCCGCACCGACCAATGGCCACCCTTATACTAGTTGTGTCTTACGCAGTGGGGACAATTTACAGAAGCCAATTAACCTACAAACCCGCGCCTCTTTAGAATGTGGGAGCAAACCAGAGCACCCGGAGAAAACCCACGCAGGTCACGGGGAGAACGTACAAACTCCGTACAGACAGCACCCGTAGTCAGGATCGAACCCGGGCCTCTGGCGCTGTGAGGCAGCAACTCTACCGCTGCACCACACATGCATGTTTGGGAACTTGCTAAGCATGAGCTGACCTCTTGCTCTTACTATGAAGTTGGCTGTCAAATGATGAAGTGAATTAAATTCTTCTGAACGGAAACCAAATCTGTTTTTTGCAAATTCCTAGTTTTGGGCTAACCACGTCAACAGAACAGTTTAATTCTTGGGTTTCCAGGGACTTTTATTTTTATCCTGCATCTACACAACTGTGCCTGGAAGCAAATAAATTGGAAACACGTTCTGTAATAAAATGTATGTATGCATTTCATTAACCTATAATTTCCCAGCTCTTTAATAGAGGGCAGCATTATCAAGAACTTTATTGCCTGCTAATAGACACAAAATGCTGGAGTAACTCAGCGGGACAGGTGGCACCTCTGGATGGAAGGAATGGATGACGTTTTTGGGTCGAGGTGAATTGGCTTGGTATAATTGTAAATTGTTTGTTGGATAGTGTTAGTGTGTGGGGATCGCTGGTCGGCGCGGACACGGTGGGCTGAATGGCGCTGTATCTCTAAACTAAACTAAAAAATATAAATAAGGAGGAAGGAACTGCAGATGCTGGTCTACACCAAAGATAGACACAGAATGCTGGAGTAACTCAGCGGGACAGTTGACTTCTCTAACTTCAAGTAATGAATAAAGACTTCTCTACCTTCCGGTAAGTAACGCTTGCTTTCCCAAGGGCCTGTCCCACCAGCATGCGACTGCATGCGGCAAGCGCGACCTAACGTGGTCGCTTGAGCCGTACGGCCTCGCGGGGCCGGTGCCACTTCGATCGCCGGAACCGTATGGAGTTGTGCGGAGCTGGTCCCGATATCGCGCGGGGCTCCGAAAAACTGACCGTGTTCAAAAATTCCGCACGGCAACAGCACCGACGGGCGTGCACAGCGTCTCGACGCCATACGTCACGCGCGAACTTCCCGCGGACTTCGACTTCGCTCGAACTTCACGTCACTCACTCGACCTCCGCGCGGCCCCCGCTTCCGGTTTGGTCGCGCTCGCCGCATGCAGGTCGCATGCTCGTGGGACCGGCCCTTCTCTCTCCAGCCCTCCCCGTTCCCAGTTTTCCGACCAGTCTGGAACATTGTATCTCTGTTTACTTTGTTGTCACCTTCTCCGAGCTAACAATGGTCTATTCTACAGTTTCCTTGAACCTCATCTCTTTTGATCTCTTACACTTCCTTATCTCTGTAACTTCCTCTTTACTGACGCTTAGTCTGAAGAAGGGTCTCGACCCGAAACGTCACCCATTCCTTCCCTCCAGAGATGCTGCCTGTCCCGCTGAGTTACTCCAGCATTTTGTATCTGTCTTCAGCCTAATAGACAATAGACAATAGGTGCAGGAGTAGGCCAGTCGGCCCTTCGAGCCAGCACCGCCATTCAATGTGATCATGGCTGATCATCCCCAATCAGTACCCCGTTCCTGCCTTCTCCCCATATCCCCTGACTCCGCTATCTTTAAGAGCTCTATCTAACTCACTCTTGAAAACATCCAGAGAATCCGCCTCCACCGCCCTCTGAGGCAGAGAATTCTACAGACTCACATAGAAATTAGGTGCAGGAGTAGGCCATTCAGCCCTTCGAGCCTGCACCGCCATTCAATATGATCATGGCTGATCATCCAACTCAGTATCCCGTACCTGCCTTCTCTCCATACCTTCTGATCCCTTTAGCCACAAGGGCCACATCTAACTCCCTCTTAAATATAGCCAATGAACTGGCCTCGACTACCCAGAGAGTTCCAGAGACTCACCACTCTCTGTGCGAAAAAGTGTTTCCTCGTCTCCGTTCTAAAGACATATGACCTTGTCTATCATGAGTAGTTTGGGGCTATTGTTTGAAATATCGCTCTAACATTGCACTCTCCTTTGCATTACGATTAAAAAAAAACTACCAGTCCCAGCAGCAGCGTGAGGAGAAATGTGAGGTTTGTTTGTACTGCAGCACTTTGTCTTGTTTGGTTTGTTAACCAGCATCTACAGTCCGTTGTATCTCCAATGTCTTGACACAAAATGCTGGGGGAACTCAGTGGGTCAGGCAGCATCTCGGGAGATAAAGGATGGTTGACAAAGAAGGGTCCCGACCCAAAACGTCACCCACCCTTCCACAACAGCGATGCTGCCTGACCCGCTGAGTTGCCCCAGCACTTCATGTCTCTCTTCGGTATAAACCAGCATCTCCTTTTTACACATAAAGATTTGTTTGTGTTTAGGTTCTGCTGTAAGTAGTCCCGAAAAGCATCAGTGATCTAAGCAGAGGTGGCGCAGCGGTAGAGTTGCTGTCTTACAGCTAGAGAACCAGATTCAATCCCGACTATGAGTGCTTGTCTGTACGGAGTTTGTACGTTCTCCCCGTGACCAAGTCAAGTCAAGTCAAGTTTATTTGTCACATACACATACGAGATGTGCAGTGAAATGAAAGTGGCAATGCTCGCGGACTTTTGTGCAAAAGACAAACAACAAAACAACCAAACAAATTATAAACACAATCATAACACACATATTCTTTTACATAATAAATAATAGAAGGAAAAACGTTCTGTAGAGTTAGTCCCTGGTGAGAAAGGCGTTTACAGTCCGAATTGGCTCTGGGAAGAAACTCCTTCTCAACCTCTCCGTTCTCACTGCATGGCAACGGAGTCGTTTGCCTGACCGTAGCGGCTGGAACAGTCCGTTGCAGGGGTGGAAGAGGTCTCTCATGATTTTGTTTGCTCTGGAGTTGCACCTCCTGTTGTATAGTTCCTGCAGGGGGGTGAGTGAAGTTCCCATAGTGCGTTCGGCCGAACGCACTACTCTCTGCAGAGCCTTCTTGTCCTTGGCAGAGCAATTCCCGAACCAGATGGTAATGTTACCGGACAAGATGCTTTCCACCGCCGCTGCGTAGACCACGTGGGTTTTCTCCAAGATCTTCGGTTTCCTCCCACACTCCAAAGCCGTACAGGCTTGCAGGTTAATTGGCTTGGTGTAAATGTAAATTGCCCCTAGTGTGTGCGTAGGATAGTGTTAGTGTGCGGGGATCGATGGTCGGCGCGGACTCGGTGGGCCGAAGGGCCTGTTTTCGCGCTGTATCTCCAATCTAAACTAAACAAAACTAAGAAAGCTGACAGACTGAACATGTATCACTGACAGAGTTCACTGCAGTGGCAGCAGTGAATAACATTCCTCGTTTCTGGAATTTCCTGCCTTGGGTAGTTCAAAACCATGGGAACCAAATGATTAAGGAAAAAGAATCCGCCGCTTTCTGGGAATGCTTTCCAATTATGACATAAGATGCAATCGGGATGGAAAGGGAGCCAGCCTGCCAGAGTTAATGTGTAGGAAGGAACTGCAGATGCTGGTTTAAATCACAAACCTAGAGTAACACAGCCGGTCAGACAGCATCTCTGGAGAGAAGGAATAGGTGACGTTTTGGGTCGAGACCTTTCTTCAGACTGAGGGGAAAAGGAAATGAGATGTATATATCTTTCTATATCACCATCTCAATCTCTCATTTCTCTTTCCCCTGAGTCTCAGTCTGAAGAAGGGTCTCGACCCGAAACGTCACCTATTCCTTCTCTCCTGAGATGCTGCCTGTCCCGCTGAGTTACTCCAGCTACAGCTTTTTTGTGTCTCTCTTTGGTTTAAACCAGCATAGAAACATAGAAAATAGGTACAGGAGTAGGCCATTCGGCCCTTCGAGCCTGCACCGCCATTCAATATGATCATGGCTGATCATCCAACTCAGTATCCTGTACCTGCCATCGCTCCATACCCCCTGATCCCTTTAGCCACAAGGGCCACATCTAACTCCCTCTTAAATATAGTCAATGAACTGTGGCCTCAACTACCTTCTGTGGCAGAGAATTCCACAGATTCACCACACTCTGTGTGAAAAATGTTTTTCTCATCTCGGTCCTAAAAGATTTCCGAGCATCTGCAGTTCCTTCCTACACATCTCTTAGAAATGGTTTGCCTTAGCCAACTATCCATCTCTGCTTTGATGCTTCAATGATACAGTATTGTCAAGTGTACCTAGGTACAGTGAGGTTCAGTAAGAATCTTGCTATACATGAACTTAACCATACCTAAGTACTAGATAGTAGGAGTGGTCGATTACAGTGGAATTGATTGTAGACTTTCAGAGAGCTCCCCCTCCCCTCACCCCACTCACAATCAACAACACCACAGTCACATCTGTGGAGTCCTTTAAGTTCCTGGGAACCATCATCTCCAAGGACCTTAAGTGGGGGGCTACCATCGACTCTACAGTCAAAAAGGCCCAACAGAGGATGTACTTCCGACGGCAGCTGAGGAAGCACAATCTGCCACAGGCAATGATGGTCCAATTCTACACGGCCATCGCAGAGTCTGTCCTCACCTTACTCCATCATGGTCTGGTTTGGCTCAGCCACCAAGCACGACACCTGGAGGCTGCAGCGAATCGTCCGATCAGCTGAGAAGGTTATTGGCTGCAACCTTCCCTCCATTGATGAACTGTACAATGCAAGGGCCAGGAAGCGAGCGGGCAAGATCATCTCTGACCCCCCCTCACCCTGGCCACAAACTCTTTGAATTACTTCCCTCTGGAAGGCGACTCCGGACTGTCAAAGCTGCCACAGCCAGACATAAAAACAATTTTTATCCACGAGTAGTTGCTCTACTCAACAGCCAAAAATATGTAGCCTCCCTTTGATCTGGTATTTTGTTGGTTCACTTGCTTGATCAATGGTGTTTTATCATTAATGTTTTATTATTATTAATGTTTCGTGTTTTCTGAGTCATTCGTAACTGTCACTGTACGTCATGTTGTTACTTGTGGGTGGAGCACCAAGGCAAATTCCTTGTATGTGAATACTTGGCCAATAAACCAACTTACTTACTTACTGAGGCAGTAGACCAGAGTTTAGTTTCGTTTTTTCGTGTTTGTTTTCTAGGTCTGCACAAAACTTGAGAGTCTTTAATTTACAACAGAAGTCTTTAGTGCTTTACTCAACGCTGGCAGCAAGACAAGTCGAAATAGCTGCACACACACACACACACACACACACACACACTACAGACGGGATAAACTATATACAAAACATCTCCCTTGTCCTGTGCAGTGCCACCTGCTGCACGGGAGGAGCAAGGGGTCCTCCCATCCCACACAGTCCACCAAACATCACAATTTTTAGTTTAGAGATAAATCGACCCAAATCCTCACTAATTCCTTTTCCCACAGAAGGCTGTGGAGGCCAAGTCCACGGATATTTCTAAAGCAGAGATAGATAGATTCTTGATTGGTATGGGTGTCAGGGGTTATGGGGAGAAGGCAGGAGAATGGGGTTAGGAGGGAGAGATAGATCAGCCATGATTGAATAATAATAATAATAATAAATTTTATTTATGGGCGCCTTTCAAGAGTCTCAAGGACACCTTACACAAATTTAGCAGGTAGAGGAAAAACATGTAAGGGGAATGAAATAAATAGTAGAGACATGACTAGTACACAAAGTAAAGACAGAATTCAATACAAAACACAGTATGAGGCAATTAATGCACAGATGAAAAGGGAGGGGGACGTGGGGCTAAGGATAGGCAGAGGTGAAGAGATGGGTCGAGGCGGGGACTGGAAGATGGTGAGGGACACGGAATTGCGGATCAGTTGGGGGAGGGAGTTCCAGAGCCTGGGAGCTGCCCTGGAGAAGGCTCTGTCCCCAAAACTGCGGAGGTTGGACGTGTGGATGGGAGAGGAGACCGGCTGATGTGGATCTGAGGGACCGTGAGGGTTGGTAGGGGGAGAGGAGGTCAGTGAGATATGGGGGGGGGGGGGCAGATGGTGGAGGGCTTTGTAGGTGAGGATCAGGATTTTGTAGTTGATCCGGTGGGAGATGGGAAGCCAGTGAAGTTGTTTGAGGACTGGAGTGATGTGATGCCAAGATTTGGTGTGGGTGATGAGTCGGGCGGCTGCGTTCTGGACCAGTTGGAGTCGGCTGATGTAGGTGGAGCTGATACCAAGGAGAAGTGAGTTGCAATAGTCCAGTCGGGAGGAGATGAAGGCATGGATGAGTCTTTCAGCAGCGGGAGGTGTGAGAGAGGGTCTGAGTTTGGCGATGTTGCGGAGATGAAAGAAGGAGGTTTTAATGACATGGCGGATGTGAGGCTCAAGGGAGAGGGTGGAATCAAAGATCACGCCAAGGTTGCGGGCCTGGGGAGATGGGGGAGACAGTGGTGCCGTCGATGGTGAGAGTGGGGTTATTGATTTTGCTGAGTGTGGCTTTGGAGCCTATGAGGAGGAATTCTGTCTTATCGCTGTTGAGTTTGAGGAAATTATGTTCCATCCAGTTTTTTATAGCTGACAAACAGGAGTTGATATGGGAGAGGGGGGGGGGGGTTGTGGGGGGATTTGGTGCCGAGGTAGATCTGGGTGTTTATCGGCGTAACGTATGATGGGGTAAACTTGATGGGCCAAATGGCCTAATTCAGGTCCTAACGCTTGTGACCTTTTAAACCTTTTCTCCAGAGATGCTGCCTGACCCGCTGAGTTACTCTGCCTTTTTGCCAGTGTATGCCAGAGTCAATAGTCAATAGTCAATAGTCTATTTAATTGTCATTTGGACCCCTGGAGGTCCAAATGAAATGCCGTTTCTGCAGCCATACATTACACACAAATAGACCCCAGACACAACATAATTACATTTTACATAAAACATCCATCACATAGCTGTGATGGAAGGCCAAATAAACTTATCTCTCCACTGCACTCTCTCCCCCCCCCGATGTCAGAGTCAAAGTCAAAGCCCCCGGCTGGCGATGGCGATTGTCCCGCGGCCATCAAAGCCACGCCGGGTGGTGCGAGGTCGCACACCGGGTCTTGGTGTTAAAGACCCCGGTGTGCGCTCGCAGAGTCCCGCGGCCGTTCCAAGCCGCGCGGGGCAGTGGTGCTAGGCCCCGCTCCAGGAGCTCTTCGACCCCGCAACTCGGGCGGGAGAAGTCGCCGTTGCAGGAGCCCCGAAAAGCGGTCTCCCTCCAGGGATCCGCGGGCTCCCGGTGCCGCCGTCCACAGACCCGCAGCAGCAGCCTCCGAATCAGCAGCAGCAGCAGCAGCGGCAGCGGCAGCGCTCCTCCACCGCTCCACCCGCTCCGTTAAGCCCGGCTAAGAGTTAAGATTGTTTAAGTGCAGATCAAGTATGTACAAACGACATAATCACTGCCAGTATTGAATGAAGTCATGTTGGAATGTTTAACGTTTCATGTGGTGTCGGGTCTGCAGTCTTGTGTCAAAACCCACAGAATTCCCACGTACTCTCCACTCCCAATATTCCAGCTCTCGGTCAAACATCCGCAGGCTCCCGGTAGCATTACGTATAAATTCCTCCGCTTACTTGCTCTCAATTTACAATACAATACAATACAATACCTTTATTTGTCATTTGAACCTCACATGAGGTTCAAACGAAATGTAGTTTCTGCAGCCATACAATACAATAAAAGAACCAAAACACTATTCACATAAACATCCATCACAGTGGCTCTCCTCCTCACTGTGATGGAAGGCAAAGTTCTTGTCTCTCCCATACTTTCCCATCCAGTGAATTTATTCACCTCCCCAGTCATTGCCTCGAAGCCTTTTGGCTTGGTTTGGTTTTAGTTTAGTTTAGAGATACAGCGCGGAAACAGGCCCCCCCCACAAACTCCGTACAGACAGCACCCGTAGTCGGGATCGAACCCGGGTCTCCGGCGTTGCAAGCGCTGTAAGGCAGCAACTCTACCGCTGCGCCACCGTGGCCGTCCAAAATTTCTTAATGGCATCCGTCCTATAGCAAGGACGTCATCAAACAAAAATAAATATAAGATAGAACTAGCGTGAAAAGGTTTAAGAAGGAACTGTGCAGATGCTGGAAAATCGAAGGTAGACAAAAGTGCTGGAGAAACTCAGCGGGTGCAGCAGCATCTATGGAGCGAAGGAAATAGGCAACATTTCGGGCCGAAACCCAAAGGGTTTCGGCCCGAAATGTTGCCTATTTCCTGCTGCATCCGCTGAGTTTCTCCAGCACTTTTGTCTACCTAGCGTAAAAAGGTGATCGTCGGTCGATGCAGACTCGGTGGGTCGAAGGGCCTGTTTCTTCCGCGCTATATTCAATTAAATTCAACTTTAATGTCATCGCACAAATACAAGTATCAGTACAACGAAATGCAGTTTTGCGTCAGTCCGTAGTAGTTGTACATAAAGAAAAACAAAAAAAATAGAAAGAGGGAAGATACAGAATAATCAGGAAATACAGAATGATTAAATAATTGGGGACGGAGGGACCAGAGAAATCTATCGTCGGGACTCTGAGTTCAGCAGTGTGATTGTGTTGTTATAGAAGCTTTTCCTCATCCTGCTGGTACGTGACCTGAGGCTCCTGTACCGCCTCCCTGATGGGAGGAGGGCAAACAGTCCATGGTTGGGGTGTGAGGGGTCTTTGATGATCTTCCCAGCCCGTCTCAGACACCGTTTTCGGTGGAGGGCATCCATGGCAGGGAGCGGGGCACCGATGATGTGCTGCGCGGTTTTCACCACCCGTTGTAGTGCTTTCCTGTCCGCAGCAGTGCAGCTGCTGTACCATACCGTGAAGCAGGTGGTCAGGATACTCTCTATGGGACAGCGGTAAAAGTTGGGCAGGATCTGGGGGGACAGGTGGGCTTTCTTGAGCCTCCTCAGGAAGTAAAGGCGCTGCTGTGCCTTTTTGATCAGCTTGGAGGTGTTGAGTTTATCTCTAAACTAAACTAAAGTAAGATAGGGGAATAAATCATTAAAATTCCCCGCCCTGCTGTTGACTTGGACCTGCCTCAGAGCGATTACGTTCTGGCTGATGTCCGCAGGCAACGTTGCCTTCCAATGGATTTGGCCGTGTAAAACAATTGCATGTTAAATTAGTCATCGAACAATCTTCCCGGAGGTTGCAGGTGGTTGCCGGAGGTTGCAGGTAGTGGAAGCAGGTAGGGAGACTGACAAAAACCTCCGGTGACCTCCGGGAACGTCTCCAGAGGTTTCCGTTCAGGTTTCCTAAGTGGGACGGTGCATTATAGTAAGTAAGTTTATTGGCCAAGTATTCACATACAAGGAGTTTGCCTTGGTGCTCCGCCCACAAGTAACAACATGACATACAGTGACAGTTACGAATGATTCAGAAAACACTAAACGTTAATAATAATAAAACATTAATGATAAAACACCATTGATCAAGCATGTGAACCAACAAAATACCAGATCAAAGGGAGGCTACAGATAACCATATAACCATATAACAATTACAGCACGGAAACAGGCCATCTCGGCCCTACAAGTCCGTGCCGAACAACTTTTTTTTCCCTTAGTCCCACCTGCCTGCACTCATACCATAACCCTCCATTCCCTTCTCATCCATATGCCTATCCAATTTATTTTTAAATGATACCAACGAACCTGCCTCCACCACTTCCACTGGGAGCTCATTCCACACCGCTAACACTCTCTGAGTAAAGAAGTTCCCCCGCATGTTACCCTTAAACTTCTGTCCCTTAATTCTGAAGTCATGTCCTCTTGTTTGAATCTTCCCTATTCTCAAAGGGAAAAGCTGGTCCACATCAACTCTGTTTATCCCTCTCATCATTTTAAAGACCTCTATCGTCCCCCCTTAACCTTCTGCGCTCCAGAGAATAAAGACCTAACTTATTCAACCTATCTCTGTAACTTAGTTGTTGAAATGCAGGCAACATTCTAGTAAATCTCCTCTGTACTCTCTCTATTTTGTTGACATCCTTCCTATAATTGGGCGACCAAAATTGTACACCATACTCCAGATTTGGTCTCACCATGATACATGTGTTTGGAGTGTGGAAGGAAACTGGAGCGCCCGGAGACAAGTCACTGGTCGGCACGGATTTGGTGGGTGGTAAGTGTCTGTACTTCACCTAAACTCAGGCGACTGCTTGCGTGCTCGCCACAGAAACAAATCTTCAATCACATCTTAGAATCGCTCCATACTTATAAATCTGTATCTGTGCACTGTAAATGGCACAATTGTAATCATGTATTGTCTTTCCGCTGTTAGACAAAAATGCTGGAGAAACTCAGCGGGTGAGGCAGCATCTATGGAGCGAAGGAAATAGGCAACGTTTCGGGCCAAAACCCTTCTTCAGACTGATGTGAGGGTGGGGAAGAAGAAAGGAAGAGGAGGAGCCAGTGTAGAGCAGCTGATATCTAGAGCAGCGGATGCAATAGATGAGGTTGGAGGGGGTGCAGGTGAGCTGGTTAGCACGCAACAAAAGCTTTTCACTGTACCTCGGTACACATGAAAATAAACTAGAATTTAGAAGATTGAGGGGGGATCTTATAGATATAGGCTAAAGGTATCAGGGGGTATGGAGAGAAAGCAGGTACAGGATACTGAGTTGGATGATCAGCCATGATCATATTGAATGGCGGTGCTGTCGCGAAGGGCCGAATGACCTACTCCTGCACCTATTTTGTATGTTTCCATGTTTCTATGATCGACCATTGTAAATATTAACCATCGGGGTACCATCCCTTCCATGGTTTCTATTCCACAGCCATGGTTTACCCTTGTGCCTCAAGATCGATCGTCTAGGCTCGGAGATGCTCAGTCAGTGATCTAACCATTCTTCCACTCCACCTGGCCAGCAACAGCAATACAATAATTCAACTTGTCATTCTTGGCCTTCCCTCGCCCTGAATTAAATGTACCTGCACTTAATGGTTTCAGCTGTCCCCAGATGGTGGGTCGTTCTGCAACTCCAATGAGATGACAGAGACTGGGGGCGTCAAGGGGTTTGGAGCTGTTCCTTTTAATGGGGCGTTTTGCTCCGAGCACCAGCAATTGTTGCTGTGTCATCGGCCAAGGGCTTCCGGGCACTTTTTTTCTTTTCTTTTTTCCGTTAGAAGTAAGTACAATAATGTGGTGCCACAGTACCTAATACTTATTGACATATTACATTTCATATACAACTTCGTATTTTTAATTTAATAAAACAGGAGTAAGGTAGAAAAGAACGGAAAAGGAGAGATTGACATAGTACGTGAAATAGTAAGAAAGCCAGAAAGAAGAAAGAGGAAAGAAGAAGAAGGAAAGAAGAGAAGGAGAAGGAAAGAAGGAGAAAAGGAGAAAAGGAGAAAAGGAGGAAAAGGAGAAAAGGAGAAGAGGAGAGGAGGAGAGGAGGAGAAGAGGAGAGGGGTAGTGGAGGAGGGGGAGGAGGAGGGGGAGGGGAGGAGGAGGAGAGGGGGAGAGGAGAAGAAGAAGAGAGGAGGGAGGGGAGGAGAGAGGGGAGAGGGGGGAGTAGGGGAGGAAGTGGAGGAGGAGGAGGAAGATGAGGGGGGGGAGGGGGGGGGGAGGTGGGAAGGGGGAGGAGGGGGGAGGGGGAGGGGGAAGGTGAGAGGGGGGGAGGGGGAGGGGGGGGGGGAGGAGGAGGAGGAGGAGGAGGAGGAGGAGGAGGAGGGAGAGGAGGAGGAGGAGGAGGGGAGGGGAGAGGGGGAGGAGGGGGGAGGAGGAGGGAGGAGGAGGAGGAGGAGAAGGAGAAGGGGAAGGAGGAGGGAGGAGGGAGGGAAGGAGGAGGAGGGGGAGGAGGAGGGGAGGAGGAGGGAGGAGGAGGAGGAGGAGGGAGGAGGAGGAGGAGGGGAGGAGGAGGGAGGAGGAGGAGGAGGGGAGGAGGAGGAGGAGGGGAAGGAGGAGGAGGAGGAGGAGGAGAAGGAGAAGGAGAAGGAGAAGGAGAAGGAGAAGAAGAAGAAGAAGTAGAAGAAGAAGAAGAAGAAGAAGAAGAAGAAGAGGAAGAAGAAGAAGAAGAAGAAAAAAAAAAAAAAAAAAAAAAAAGAGATTGAAAGAGATATACCTATTTATACATACAAAAAGTAATCCTCCGTCAGTTTCGCCACCTCCAACGTGACCCCACCACTCGCCACATCTTCCAATCTCCCCCCATATCTGCCTTCCGCAAAGACCGCTCCCTCCATAACTCCATAACTCCCTCCATAACTCCCTTGTCAATTCTTCCCTTCCCTCTCGGTCCACCCCCTCCCCGGGCACTTTCCCTTGCGGCCGCAGGAGATGCAACACTTGTCCCTTTACCTCCCCCCTCAACTCCGTTCAGGGACCCAAGCAATCGTTCCAGGTGCGACAGAGGTTTACCTGCATCTCTTCCAACCTCATCTATTGCGTCCACTGCTCTAGATGTCAGCAGATCTATATCGGTGAGACCAAGCGGAGGTTGGGCGATCGTTTCGCCGAACACCTCCGCTCGGTCCGCAATAACCAAGCTGACCTCCCGGTGGCTCAGCACTTCAACTCCCCCTCCCACTCCGTCTCCGACCTCTCTGTCCTGGGTCTCCTCCATGGCCACAGCGAGCAACACCGGAAATTGGAGGAACAGCACCTCATATTCCGTTTGGGGAGTCTGCATCCCGGGGGCATGAACATCGAATTCTCCCAATTTTGTTAGTCCTTGCTGTCTCCTCCCCTTCCTCAGCCCCCCTGCTGTCTCCTCCCATCCCCCAGCCTTCGGGCTCCTCCTCCTTTTCCCTTTCTTGTCCCCGCCCACCCCCGCCCCCGATCAGTCTGAGGAAGGGTTTCGGCCCGAAACGTTGCCTATTTCCTTCGCTCCATAGATGCTGCTGCAACCGCTGAGTTTCTCCAGCTTTTTTGCGTAACCTACCTATTTAATGTTCCTGGCCACCCATCACCTGATTCTGAAACATTTGATTTCTATGGTTGTGTTGCACCATATGCTTGTAAGAAACATAGAAACATAGACAATAGGTGCAGGAGTAGAGGCCATTCGGCCCTTCGAGCCTGCACCGCCATTCAATATGATCATGGCTGATCATCCAACTCAGTATCCCGTACCTGCCTTCTCTCCATACCACCTGATCCCTTTAGCCACAACGGCCACATCTAACTCCCTCTTGAATATAGCCAATGAACTGTGGCCTCAAATACCTTCTGTGGCAGCGAATTCCACAGATTCACCACTCTCTGTGTGAAAAATGTTTTCCTCATCTCGGTCCTAAAAGATTTCCCCCTTATCCTTAAACTGTGACCCCTTGTTCTGGACTTCCCCAACATTGGGAACAATCTTCCTGCATCTAGCCTGACCAAGAAGTCGATAAAAAGAGAGCAAATCACTAAGAATTGGTGTATTTTACCTGCTAGGAGGAGTTGCATTTCCTCAAGATATGCTGTTTCCGACATATTTGAGCATTGGTGTTGGCTCATTTTTCCAGAATTTAAGTAGATGGTTTTTTTTGGCCGTTATTAAACTGTACCTGCACTTAATGGCTTCAGCTGTCCCCAGATGGTAGCTCGTTCTGCAACTCCAATGAGATGCCAGAGACTGGGGTCGTCAAGGGGTTTGGAGCTGCCCCGTTTAATCGGGCGTTTTGCTCCGACCTCCAGCAATTGTTGGTGTGACATCGACCAAGGGCTTCGGAGCGCTCCAACTTGCAATCTGCAAAGGGTTTAGTCAACGTTTCACCATTCAGAGGGTCACACTGTGTGTCCTCTTGCTAACCAGCCGACCCATTTGATCAGAAGCCGATGAATAGGCTGGAGAGACCTTCCCAGTCAATGCCTCAAAGACTTTTGGCTTGGCGAGGCTTTCGAAGATTTAATGGGGCAAAAACGAAAAATGGGGAAGGACTGGTGTCGCAAAGAGCCCAGATCGGGTGAGTTTCCCTCCTTGAAGCAAAACGGGGGTATTTTTTACCACCACAGAGTCATCTTTGCAGGCAGGAACTGCAGATGCTGGATTAAACCAAAGATAGACACAAAAAGCTGGAGCAACTCAGCGGGAGAGGCAGCATCTCTGGAGAGAAGGAATGGGAGACATTTCGGGTCGAGACTCTTCTTCAGACACTCTCTCCCCCTCCCCCTCTTCACCTCCCACCTCCACTTTCCCCCCTCTTTTCAATGCATCTTAGTCTATTAGTCCTTACTAAACTTTTGGCTTATTGCCCAAATATCTCCCCTCTCGCTAAAGGGCCTGTCCCACTTCCACAACCTAATTCATGACCATTTTTACTCGTGGACATTTTTCATCAGATTAGAAAAACGCCCCGACCTACTTGATGCCACGAGTACCTACGACTAGCATCACGACCTGCTACGACCTACCTACGACCTCCTACGACCTTGTGACGACCAGGCTGCGAGTACGAGTCAAGGGCAAACTCGGCAGAGGTCGAGAATTAGGTCGTGAAAGTTGGACCGGCCGTTAAGTGTCAAACGTTGTCTGAACATTCTCTCTTCTCCACGCACTTCCATGAAAGGCACTTCCAGGACACTTTTTAGTCAGTGTATGTGTGCGGAGTTGCCTTTTATGACTCACTTTGCCTTTGGCCCTGCTCTGCTGAAGTGCACTATAGCGCTGCTAACTGCGAGAATTTCTAAGTGCACTTAAGGTGGAAAAACGCATTCACACTTTCGCAGGGATGCTAGATTCAGGGAGGCGGCTGCATTAAGTAGCGATGCGATGCGTGCACAGTTGGGTCAGAATTAGCAACGCAGCTTCGAAAGAAATCCCCGAGAGATGGAACGAAAATGAAAGGCCGGAGAGTTGCAAAGATGTCAAAGGCTTGGGAGAACTTGGCATGGGAAACGTTAGATGTAACTGGAGGTGAGGATTGGATGGATGGATTAGTTTAGGAAGGAACTGCAGATGCAGGCTTACGCCAATGATAGACACAAAAGTTTGTCTTTTAGTTTAGTTTAGAGATACAACGCGGAAACAGGCCCTTCGGCCCATCGAGATCACACCGACCTGTGAGACAGACAGCGCCCGTAGTCGGGATCAAACTGGTTATACGGTATATACCGATGGTTATACAGAATCAGAGCAAAGCGTCAAAATATCTGCAGACCTCAATTAAAACTGAACATATCATAAACAACAAAACAGAAGAACTATGGAATAACAACGAAAAGACTAAAGACTTTGAGTTGGGGCTGCACGGAGGCGCAGCGGCAGAGTTGCTGCCTCACAGCGCCAGAGACCCGGGTTCGATCCTGACTACGGGCGCTCTGTACGGAGTTTGCACGTTCTCCCCGTGACCTGCGTGAGTTTTCTCCGGGTGCTCTGGTTTCCTCCCACACTCCAAAGACGTACAGGTTTGTAGGTTAATTGGCTTGGTATCATTGTAAATTGTCCCATGTGTGTGTGTGTGTGTGTGTGTGTGTGTGTGTGTGTGTGTGTGTGTGTGTGTGTGTGTGTGTGTGTGTGTGTGTGTGTGTGTGTGTGTGTGTGTGTGTGTGTGTGTGTGTGTGTGTGTGTGTGTGTAGGACAGTGTAAGTGTGCGGGGATCGCTGGTCGGCGCGGTCTCAGTGGGCCGAAGGGCCTGTTTCTGCGCTGTATCTCTAAACTAAGCCAAAGAAACTAAACTAAACGGCAAAAGACACTGAGTTTAAGAAGGAACTGCAGATGCTGGAAAATCAAAGGTACAATTTTTACGCTAGGTAGACAAAAGTGCTGGAGAAACTCAGCGGGTGCAGCAGGAAATAGGCAACGTTTCGGGCCGAAACCCTTTGGGTTTCGGCCCGAAACGTTGCCTATTTCCTTCGCTCCATAGATGCTGCTGCACCCGCTGAGTTTCTCCGACAAAAGACACTGGCCATTCAACTGACAACTTTCACACAGAACACACCGCTGAAAAACAGGCTTCCTTATCTATATAGGGTGACCAGGATATTTGTAGAACCTTCGTACCACAGAGGGATTATTGTTCACAGTTCTGTCTAGTTTCTTATCAGTTGTAAGTTTGTGTCCACAAGCTGTTCTTTGCCACTGTCTTCAGCAGTGCCATTCTCAAGTAGTTAATGGCCTTTTAAATAAACTAATCCTGTGTTTTATACTCTGTATAAAATCGTGAGGGGAATAGATCAGGTCGATGCACAGGGTCTCTTGCCCAGAGTAGGGGAATCGAGAACCAGAGGGCATAGGTTATGGTGAAGGGGGAAAGATTTTACAAGAATCTGAGGGGTAACGTCTTCACACCAAGGGTGGTGGGCGTGTGGAACGAGATGCGGGAGGAGGTAATTGAGGCTGGGCCTATCACAAGGTTTAAGAAGCTATCAGACAGACGATGCATGGATAGGACAGGTTTAGAGGGATATGGGCCAAACGCAGGGAGGTGGATGAGTCATGTTGGTTGGTGTGGGCATGTTGGGCCAAAGGGCTTGTTTCCACACTGTATCTTTAATCCCATCAATGTTAAACAGACTGAAGGGCCTGTCCCACTTGGATGATCTAATCCATGAGTTTAGACCCTAGACGGGTTGAGAAAAATGTCAAGGTCTTGTTGACTCCCCGAAGTAAAAGACCTCCTACGACCTCCTCCGACTTTTCTACGACCCCCCTCGACCTCAGTCTTCCACACTTAAGACCAACTACGACTAGCTACGAGTGGAAAATGGTCACATGATAAAATGATGTAATGTTTGCATTTTTTTCTCCAGCCAGTTACTGACCTACGATGACCATCACGACCTACCTACGTAAAAAAATATTCATTTTTCCATGCCAAACTTTTCTTAAATTGTGGACATTTTGTATCAGGCTGGAAAAAAACGCCGCGATCTACTTGAGGTCATTCAGTACCCCGTTCCTGCCTTCTCCCCATATCCCCCGACTCCGCTATCTTTGAGAGCCCTATCTAGCTCTCTCTTCAAAGTATCCAGAGAACCGGCCTCCACAACCCTCTGAGGCAGAGAATTCCACACTCACAAATCGCTGTGAGAAAAAGTGTTTACTCATCTCCGTTCAAAATGGCTTACCCCTTATTCTTAAACTGTGTGGCCCCTGGTTCTGGACTCCCCCAACATCAGGAACATGTTTCCTGCCTCTAGCGTGTCCAAACCCTTAACAATCTTATATGTTTCAATAAGATATCCTCTCATCCTTCTAAACTCCAGAGTGTACAAGCCCAGCCGCTCCATTCTCTCAGCATATGACAGTCCCACCATCCCGGGAATTAACCTTGTAAACCTACGCTGCACTCCCTCAATAGCAAGAATGTCCTTCCTCAAATTAGGGCTCATGATAGACCCAAAAAGCTGGAGTAGCCCAGCGGGTCAGGCAGCATCTCTGGAGAGAAGGAATGGGTGACGTTTTGGGTCGAGAGCCTTCTTCAGACCCGGTTAAAATCGACAGGGTCAACATCGCTGAAATCGCTCACGAGCAGCTCTGGAAACCATTGAAGGAAGCGATCTCCACGCACCCACGTGAAGTACGGGCTCTCTGTCCGTGGACGAGTTAAGCACGCTGAGTGCTTCAGGGCGTTTGAGGGGCATAGGATATGACTGCTCCAGTGGGCCGTGCAGATTGAACAGCGCTGTGCGATGTGGTCTCTGGAGAACATGGGGGCTGTTCTGCGGAGTGCAAAAAGGACGCTAAGATGCAGCGGACATTTTAAAATATCCGAGTCTATCCACATGGTGGATGGCAGGTAGCCCCGACATTCCCTCTGCCTCCATCCATCCCTCCCCCACCCAAGTCACACCAGCTTCTAGTTTTCACCCAACAAACAAGCTAACAATGGCCGGTTATCTTTCATTCCTTGTTCTTTATATCCCCACATCGCCGTCTATATCTCTCGTTTCAGAGGCAGCATCTCTGGAGAGAAGGAATGGGTAACGTTTCAGAGCGAGACTGTTTTTAAGAATAAGATCCTTCGTAAGAAGGCCTTTGGTCATAGACTCTCCCGCTAGGAAAAACATCCTCTCCATATCCCCTTCTTAGGAAGGGTCTCGACCCCAAATGTCACCCATTCCTTCTCTCCAGAGATGCTGCCTGTCCCGCTGAGTTGCTCCAGCATTTTGCGTCTATCTTTAAGTCCAGCATGCTGTGGGAAGGATTTCATTTCCTCTCTCCCAGTCAGTGGAACGACCTTGTGGGCCCACAGAGACCAGAGCTCTCTTCCATCTCCGCGCTCCAGTGAAGCCGTCAGATCCGATAACCCCACAAACGCCTGAAAGCACTCAGCATGCGTGCACTGCAAACACAGGCATCAGCTGCGCATTTTACTGCAGGTGTGTGTGTGCTGAATCTTGCTCAAAACTTTCCAGAGCTACCAGGGGTGGCACGGTGGCGTAGCGTGGCCTCACAGCGCCATAGACCCCGGTTCGATCCCGACTACGGGCGCTGTCCATATGCGATCACGTGGGTTTTCTCCGGGTGATCCAGTTTCCTCCCACGCTCCAAAGACGTGCAGGTTTGTTGGTAGAATGGCTTGGTGAAATTGCAATTTGTCCCTAGTGTGTGTAGATAGTGATAATGTGCGGGGAACACTGGTCGGCACGGACTCGGTGGGCCGAAGGGCCTGTTTCTGCGCTATTTCTCTAAACTAAACCAAACTTCCCAAAACCCCCGATGAACAAGGAACTGCAGATGCCAGTTTACAAAAAAAAGATACAAAGTGCTGGAGTAACTCTGCGACCAAACTCCCACATCCCAAAGGCGTGCTGGTTTGTACATTAATTGCCGTCTGTAAACTGTCCCTGGTGTGCAGGAAAGAACTGGTGTGTGGGTGATCGCTGGTCGGCACAGACTTGGTGGGCCGAAGGGCCTGTTTCCGCCCTGTAGCTCTCAGAGCAGTCTCAAAGGACCAAATAGCCAACACACTCACAGGAGGATGAGGGGTGATCTTACAGAGGTGCACAAAATCATGAAAGGAATAGATCGGGTAGATGCACAGAGTCTCTTGCCCAGTGTAGGGGAATCGAGGACCAGAGGACATAGGTTTAAGGTGAGGGGGGAAATGTTTAATAGGAACCTGAGGGGTAAAGGTTTTGCACATAGGGTGGTGGGTGTATGGAATGAGTTGACAGAACAGTTAGTTAAGGAAGGTACTATTGCAACGTTTAGAAGCATTTCGACAGGTATCACCTACCCCACAGCCAACAATGGACCATTGTGGGCTCCACCTAACCTTGGTCACCGTGGCTTTTTGCATATCTTCCATTCATTTGTTCTTATATCTCTACATCACCGTCGATATCTCTCGTTTCCCTTTCCCCCTCACTCTCAGTCTGAAGAAGGGTCTCGACCCGAAAAGTCACCTTCTATTCCTTCTCTCCAGAGATGCTGTCTGACCCGCTGAGTTACTACAGCTTTTTGTATCTATCTTCGGTTGAAACCAGCATCTGCAGTTCCTTCCTGCACACTCGACAGGTACATGGATGGATAGGAGAGGTTTGGAGGGATATGGGACTGGACACGGTCAGGTGGGACTGGTGTAGACGGGGGCATGTTGGTCGGCCTGGGCAAGTTGGGCCGAAGGGCCTGTTTCCACAGTGTGGGACTCTACGAGTTCCTCTCTTGAATCCTACAATAACGCCAACTCCACCATTGAACGCTGCATGTACGAAACTCACAGATATTATTGGCAGTCATGCATAGCTCTGCACAAATACATTCAAAGGTTTCAAATGTGTTTTATTGTCACGAGCACCAATTAAGATGCCGTGATATGCAAATTACCATGAAGCATTACTAAAAAAATGCAACAAGACACACATGTCCTCCCTAAAAAGTAAATCCTCCCTAAAAACTCACTTTTATTCACTGGCTTTCGACACTGGCTGAGACATTGTTCCTGTTTTAGTGCTTTTAATGTCTTTTAATTTTTACTGTTTTTATAGTTCTGTCGTCTTAATGGTTTTAGTAGTTTGTAATAACTTTTTGTTGACTTCCCATGTACAGCACTTTGTGGTAACTGATGTTGTCTAAAAGCGCTTTATAAATAAAGTTATTATTATTATTATTATTAACATAAACATCCACCACAGTGGATTCCCCACGTTCCGCACTGTGATGGAAGGCAATAAAGTCTAATCCTCTTCCCTCGTTTTTCTCCCGCGTCGGGCGATCGAAACTCACGCGACAGGGCGATCGTAGCTCCTGCGGCCTGGAGCTCCCAAAGTCGGTCTCGAACCAGCGAACACCAGCTTCTCGATGGCAAGTCCACAGGCTCGCGCAGTTGGACCTCCCGAACTCGGTCCTCATCAAGAGGCCGCCAGCTCCACGATGTTAGGCCGCAGTGCGGGCGGAGATACGACACGGGAAAAAATCGCATCTCCGTCGAGGTAAGAGATTTTAAATGGTTTCCCCCACCCCCACATAAAACAAGCTAAAGAAGACTAAAAACATATACTAAAGAAATAACAGAGAAGGAAGAGGACAGACAGACTGTTGATGAGGCAGGTGGCCAGAGATGAGAGTGATGTTCCATTAACAAGTCACTGTAGACGAAAAGCAGACATGAAATGCCTCTTAAATTAGATCTGTCATCACCGGATAACTTAAACTATTTATCTTGCAGTAAAAGTTAAGCAGGGATTTCAATGTAAACGAACGGCAAGTGACTCGTAGCTTGGCACGGCTGCCTGTACAATGTATTACGGAATTCACACAGCGGGCCCAATCTATAGTTGAACTCTACCGCTCGTATCAGAATGGCACAGTTTAATGTGACCATATTAGCTGAAATGTTCTTTACGGACGGTTCTCAGCGGCAGGTGACCGTCGGGTAAATAGGACCACAATTGGCACCCAGGCCAGAGGTGGCCGACTGACTGCTTGCTAGAACTTGTGGGACTTTCCCTTTTATGGCAATGTTGTCAAAAAACTGTAAACAAAATGTAAGCTCGGTAAAAATAGAATGTTCAACGTGGAATGTCAGTCCGAGCATGGCCCTGTTCTTCGTAGTTGGATATGCCCCAGTTTAGCTCCTGCCACCTGCAGCACTACAAAGCATAGGAAGAGCGTTTGTCGGCACTGGGCCTGTACTCGCTGGAGTTTAGAAGGATGAGGGGGCACCTCATTGAAACGTACAGAATAGTGAAAATCAAAGATCCTTTAGCGGAGCAAGATGGACCACTCCTGCTAAATGCAATGGGCTGACGTGTAGTATGCAACGGAGTGGAACGTGGGCCTTTTTTTCATCCATTTCCGTAACCGGACCCGACCCGACTCGCAGTGTAATCAACGTTGCGGGGGAACAGTTTGTGTTAATAAATTAAAATTCTGAAAATGGGGAGAAGATTTTTACCAAATAACTTTTATTTTTACGAGGATGTTTCCGTAACCGGCTTCCGTCTCCGCACTAGTATCTTTGCTCCGCTACGATGGGATCTTTGGTGCGGAGACGGAAGTCGGTTACGGAAATGGGGCCGGAAATGACCCACGAATCTGCCCATGACCGTACTACGTCTTTTTCATCGAGTGGGCGATCTTGCTCGCTATAGGATCTTTGTTGAATATTGAGTGGATGTGGAGAGGATGTTTCCACTAGTGGGAGAGTCTAGGACCAGAGGTCTCAGAATTAAAGGACGTTCCTTTAGGAAGGAGATGAGGAGGAATTTCTTTAGTCAGAGGGTGGTGAATCTGTGGAATTCTTTGTTTCCAGACCCAGGCTGCTGGAGAGGTGGAGTCGTTCAGAACAGTGCAGGCTTAGACAATAGGCTTTGCGGTAGAGTCGGGAATCCAAGGGCCGTGAGAAGTGGGACAAAGAAGAGCAGTGGATGTCAACGATCAGCCCATGATCTTATTGAATGCCCAGGAACAAAAGGAGATGACAAAAAGTGGTGGACACTGCCCGGTCCATCACAGGAACTCACCTTTAGTTTGGTTTAGTTGAGTTTAGAGATACAGCGCGGGAAACGGGCCCTTTGGCCCATCTAGTCCGCGCCTACCCCACACACTAACACAATCCAAGGGACACACACTAGGGACATTTTACACTTGTGCCGAGCAGCCCAATTAACCTACAAACCTGTACGTCTTTGGAGTGTGGGTGGAAACCGAAGATCTTGGAGAAAGGTCACGGGGAGAACGTACCGTAGTGGTGATCCAACCCGGGTCTCCGGCGCTGTAAGGCAGCAACCTTACCGCTGCCCCACCATCGAGGGGATCTACAGGAGGCGCTGTCTCAGGATGGCAGCCAGCATCATCAGCGACCCACACGCTCTCATTTCATTCCTGCCATCGGGAAGAAGGTACAGGAGCCTGAAAACTGTAACTCCCAGGTTCAGGAACAGCTTCTTCCCATCAACTATCGGACCCATGGACACTGCACGACACAAACACAGCCCTACCTCAGCAACGATGATCTAACATGGACAACCTTGTGCTACATATTTCAGTTTTACATTATTATGAACATAGAAAGTAGAACTGTACAGAAGATAGACACAAAAAGTTGGAGTAACTCAGCGGGACAGCCAGCATCTCTGGAGAGAAGGAATGGATGACATTTCAATAGACAATACACAATGGGTGCAGGAGTAGGCCATTCGGCCCTTCGAGCCAGCACCGCCATTCAATGTGATCATGGCTGATCATCCCCAATCAGTACCCCGTTCCTGCCTTCTCCCCATATCCCCTGACTCCGCTATCTTTAAGAGCTCTATCTGGCCTTCCAGCTCAGGGGCTGAATCTTAAAGGCTATTTTTTAAAGCCCTATCTAGCTCTCTCTTGAAAGCCTCCAGAGAACCTGCCTCCACCGCCCTCTGAGGCAGAGAATTCCACAGACTCACCACTCTCTGTGAGAAATTTCGGGTCGAGACCCTTCTTCAGACCCGAAACGTCACCCATTCCTTCTCTCCAGAGATGCTGCCTGTCCCGCTGAGTTACTCCAGCTTTTTTGCGTCTATCTTCGGATTAAACCGGCATCTGCAGTTCCTTCCCACATAGAACTGTACAGCAGAGGAACGGGCATTTTTTAATGCAGTTTGGAGATACAGCACGGAAACAGGCCCCACGGACTTCAACTAATCTCCGAACTACAAACCGGTCTTTGGACTTCTGTTTTGTTTTGCACTACATAGTTTTTTTTAAATCTATTTAACTTTTTTTTGACAGTTTATTACAGTATCTATAGAGTTCTGTGTTTACAAACTTGTGCTGCTGCAAGTAAGAATGTTATTGTTCTGTTTTAGTGCCCATGACAATAAAACACTCTTGACCTTTGACTGTCCAGATCTCTCTCACATCTCATCAACTCCCTTTGATCTTATGCCCTCACCTCCATTTATCACATCCTCCCCGGCACATGTTTGGGATGTGGGAGGAAACCACAAGCACCTGGCAGAGGCCTACATTTAGATTTTAGTTTTAATTTTTGCGATGCAGCCTGGAAACAGGCCCTTCGGCCCACCGAGTCCGTGCCGACCAGCGATCCCCGTACACTAACATCCGACACACACTGGGGACAATTTACAATTTTCCAACTAACCCACAAACCTGTGCGCCTTTGGAATGTGGGAGGAAACCGGAGCACCCACGTGGTCACAGGGAGAACGTGCCAACTCCATACAGGCAGCATCCGTGGTTGGGATCGAACATGGGTCTCTGGTGCAGTGAGGCAGCAACTCTATCGCTGTGGCACCGTGCTGCACTACATGTGAATTGTGAATATCATAGCTTTACCTCCTTATCCAACAAAATTCAATGGCCAATATGGCGCCTCTTGCATGTGGACTTGGTGGCTGTTCTGTGCATTCTGCACTAACTGGGAATTGTGCTTATAGACATAGAAACATAGACAATAGGTGCAGGACTAGGCCATTCGGCCCTTCGAGCCTGCACCGCCATTCAATATGACCATGGCTGATCATCCAAATCAATATCCCATACCTGCCTTCTCTCCACACCCCCTGATCCCTTTAGCCACAAGGGCCACATCTAACTCCCTCTTAAATATAGCCAATGAACTGTGGCCTCAACTACCTTCTGTGGCAGTGAATTCCACAGATTCACCACTCTGTGCAAAAAATGATTTTCTCATCTCGGTCCTAAAAGACTTCCCTCTTATCCTTAAACTGTGACCCCTAGTTCTGGACTTTTCCAACATCGGGAATAATCTTCCTGCATCTAGCCTGTCCAACCCCTTAAGAATTTTGTAAGTTTCTATAAGATTCCCCCCTCAATCTTCTAAATTCTAGCGAGTACAAGCCGAGTCTATCCAGTCTTTCTTCATATGAAAGTCCTGCCATCCCAGGGATCAGTCTGGTGAACCTTCTCTGTACTCCCTCTATGGCAAGAATGTCTTTCCTCAGATTAGGAGACAAGGATAGTCTTGCTGATCTGTATGCAATCAATGTATTTGACTGTACCTGGTACACGTAACCAGCGACCATTAACTATCGGCCATCGACCATGGACCATCGCCCATCGCCCATCGACCATGGAGCATTGACAATTATTTGAATAAGTAACTCCACACAAACAGCAGTTGAGATCAGGAGTGGATCTTATTGACACCGTGATTCTTCTCACACACACTTGATGGGCCGAAGGGCCAGTTTCCGCTCTGTACACCAGTGTTATTCTACAACAGGGACATAACTGGGTCATGAGTTAGATTTCGCTCATCGGGCTAACGGAATCAGGGGATATGGGGAGAAGGCAGGATCGTGGTACAGACATTGGATGATCAGCCATGATCATATTGAATGGCGGCGCTGGCTCGAAGGGCCGAATGGCCTACTCCTGCACACATGTTTCTATAACGTGTAGTCCTGGGCGCGGGGAGTCGTCAGGGCAAGATCGGAGTTTTGGCATTGCCAGCATAGAATCCGAGGGTCAGACAGTTCCACTGGTAAGACTGACAGATAGCTCCCAGCCAAGATTAGATCACTCCACTGTACAAGTGGAAAATACCGTTCAACGTTCCCACCCTGAGCACAAACAGCGTTATTCCACTCTCTACTTGTCAGAGAGAGAAACCTCAGGAATCACCTGCGCCTGAAACTAAATTTGCTCACCACTCAAAAACATCAGCGGACAGCCCATGAATTTATTAAATGCCATCACTGGACATTCCGAGATTTATTTTAGTCAATCTTCTCCTTGGTAGAGTTTCAACTTGGCACTTCATTCCTTACAGCAAGCAGATCGAGCAAAACCACTCTACAATTCCCCCTCCCTTGGGGTCCAGTACCAACCTGATTTTCCCAGTCTACCTGCAAATTGAAATCCTCCTTCAAGTTCTAGATTCAAGATTCAAGATTCAAGATTCAAGAGAGTTTATTGTTATGTGTCCCAGATAGGACAATGAAATTCTTGCTTTGCTTCAGCACAACAGAATATAGTAGTCATAAATAAATACAGAACAGATCAGTGTGTCCATATACCATTGAATATATATATACACACACGTAAATAAGCATATAAAGTGCTATTAAAGTTCAGATTTTGTTTGAGTTGAGTTTAATAGCTTGATGTCTGTGGGGAAGGAGTTATTCCTGAACCTGGATGTTGCAGTCTTCAGGCTCCTGTACCTTCTACCCGATGGTAGCAAAGAGATGAGCGTGTGGCCAGGATGATGTGGATCCTTGATGATACTGCCAGCCTTTTTTAGGCAGCGACTGCGATAGATCCCCTCGATGGAAGGGAGGTCAGAGCCGACGATGGACTGGGCAGTGTTTACTACTTTTTACAGTCTTTTCCGCTCCTGGGCGCTCAAGTTGCCGAACCAAGCCACGATGCAACCGGTCAGCATGCTCTCTACTGTGCACCTGTAGAAGTTAGAGAGAGTCCTCCTTGACATACCGATTCTCCGTAATCTTCTCCGGAAATAGAGGTGCCGATGTGCATTCAAGTTTGCACGTTTTCAAATTTGCGTTTATTCTCACTTAACCAACTAAGGTAGAGTGATATTTGAGTGACCATACAGCCATACTAAGTGAAACGCAACAATACACACAGCCACATAAAATAAAATGTAACATAAACATCCACCACAGTGGAATCCACATTCCTCACTGTGATGGAAGGCAATAAAGTCTTATGTTCACCTGTGTTCGGAGCCTTTGAACCCTCCGCACTTGCCGCAGCCGACGGTCCGATGTTCAAGCCCTCTCGTCGGGATGATCGAAACTCCGGCGTCGGAATGGATTGGAACACTTCACCGCGGCATGGAGCTCCCGAGTCGGCCTCTTCTTACCGGAGACCGCGGGCTTCACGGTGTTAAAGTCCACAGGCCCCGCGGGCGGAGCTCCATGCCGGATCACATCTCCCGATGTTAAAGTCCGCACCATGCAACACGGCACGACACCACTGAAGCATTGTCTTTCTTACATGCTGATTGTATCTCCTGATGTCATTTGTACCCTATATCCTGGCTACTGTTCAGGGGCCTGTAAATAATTCCCATCAGGGTCTTTTTTCACCCTTGCTGTCCTCATCTATACCCACAAGGATTCTCCATCTTCTGATCCCATGTTACTTCTTGCGAAGGACCGAATTTCATTCCTTACCGGCAGAGCTACCCCACCCCTCTGTCTTTTCGATAAGACGAGTAACCATGGCTATTCAGCTCCCAGGTCTGACCCTCTTGCAGCCATGTCACAGTAATGGTGTGGAAAAAATAACCTGCTCCTCAACACCTTAAAGACAAAGGAAATAATAATAGACTTCAGGAAGGATAAAACGGACATGGTACCATTAATTATCAGAGGGGACTGTGTGGAGAGGGTGGCGGATTTCCGCTTCCTGGGAATCCATATTGAGGAGGATCTGACGTGGAGCATGAACACCACTGCGCTGCTGAAAAAGGTCCAGCAGAGACTGCATGTGCTGAGGGTGCTCAGGAAGAATAACATCACTCAGAGACTGCTGCTGTCCTTTTATCGGTGCTCCATTGGGAGCATACTAACATACTGTGTATGCGTGTGGTACACCAGCTGCACAGCGGCTCAGAGGAAAGCGCTCCAGAGGGCCATTGACAACGCCCAGAGGATTGTCGGCTGCCCTCTCCTTACCTTGGAGGACTTACACAGTTCCCGCTGCATCAAAAAATCCCAGAGTATTATAAAGGACATTTCCCACCCCGGACACTCCCTGTTTGAACTGTTGCTGTCAGGCAGACGGTACAGATCTACAAGGACAAGGACAAACAGACTTAAAAACAGTTTTTACCCCACTGCTATAAAGGCACTAAATCTAGCCGCCAAGGAACGCAGGGGCGATACATACTAAGGGATTGTGGTACACTGTGAAATCGACTGAAGGATGTAGGGTTGGGTGTTTATGTGTGGTGCTATTTTCATGATATTTATTTTAGTTGTTTATCTTTTTTTAATATTTTACCTTGTATGTATCGTTAGTTTTTTTAGAAATGTTTGAATGGTGCACTGACTGGCTGACATTTTTAAATTTTGTTGTACATGGTTCATGTTACAATGACAATAAAGAAACTATTCTAATCTACTATTATTCTAATACCCACAACGATACGATACGATGGAACTTTATTAATCCCAGGAGAGAAGTTGATCTGCCAACAGTCTCAAAACACGAAGGTAGACAAATATGCTGGAGAAACTCAGCGGGTGCAGCAGCATCTATGGAGCGAAGGAAATAGGCAACGATTCAGGCCAAAACCCATCTTCAGACTGATGGGGGGTGGAGGTGGTGCGGGGGGCGGGGGGAGAAGAAAGGAAAAAGGAGGAGGAGGAACCCGAGGGCTGAGGAAGGGGAGGAGACAGCAAGGACTAACAAAATTGGGAGAATTCAATGTTCATGCCTGCCGGATGCAGACTCCCCAAGCGGAATATGAGGTGCTGTTCCTCCAATTTCCGGTGTTGCTCGCTCTGGCCATGGAGGTGACCCTGGACAGAGAGGTCGGATACGGAGTGGGAGGGGGAGTTGAGGTGCTGAGCCACCGGGAGGTCAGGTTGGTTAATGCGGACCAAGCTGATAAAACATGGCCAGATCCATGAAGCAGGAAATTAAAGTGACGAATGGCAAGTCCACAATTTGGGTGTTGCAAAGATTGGGGGGATGGGGGGGGGATGGGTGGGGGGGGGGGGGGGTTGGGGGGGGGGGGGGGGGGGGCTGGGGGGTAGTCAGTCTACCCCACGACAGAAGGGGGAGGAGTTGTACAGTTTGATAGCCACAGGGAAGAAGGATCTCCTGTGGCGTTCTGTGCTGCATCTTGGTGGAACCAGTCTGTTGCTGAAGGTGCTCCTCAGGTTGACCAGTGTGTCACGGAGGGGGTGAGCTGTATTGTCCAGGATGCTCCGCAGTTTGAGGAGCATCCTCCCCTCCAGGACCAACCTCCCATGAATCCAACTCCAACTCCACCCCCAGGACAGAGCCGGCCTTCCTGATGAGTTTGTTAATCCCGTTGGCTGATTCTTCTTTCTTATCGAGTCCACATACAAGATTAGAATTTGCGGTGGGAGGGAGGAGGGAGAGAGGGGGGAGAGAGGGCAGAGGAGGGGGGAGAGAGGGAGAGGAGGAGAGAGGGCGAGGGGGAGAGAGGGGGAGAGGGGAGAGAGGGGGAGAGGGAGGGAGGAGAGAGGGAGAGATGGGTTGAGAGAGGGAGAGGGAGAGAGGGGGAGAAGGAGAGAGGTCGAGGGCGAGAGAGAGGGAGAGAGAGAGAGAGAGAGAGAGGGGAGAGAGGGAGAGAGGGGAGAGAGAGAGAGAGAGGGGGAGAGAGGGGAGAGAGAGGGGAGATGGGGCGGGGGAGGGAGGAGGGAGGGGATGAGAGGGGGGAGAGGAGGTAGGGAGGCAGAGGGGAGAGGAGAGAGGGGAGAGAGGGGGGAGGGAGAGAGGGGAGGGGCGAGAGATGGGATGGGGAGAGGGAGGGCGGAGAGACGGGGAGAGAGGGGAGGGGAGAGGGAGGGTAGAGGGAGGGAATGAGGGGGGGAGAGGGCGGGGGGAGAAGGGGGAGGGAGGAGAGGGAGGGAGGAGGGGGGAGAGATTTGAGGGGGAGGGCGAGAGGGAGGGGAGGTGGAGAGGGGAGAGAGGAGGCAGAGGGGGAGAGAGGCAGGGAGGGAGAGAGGGGGGAGAAAGAGGGGAGAGAGAAAAGGGGGTAGGGAGAGGGAGAGAGAGGCAGAGAGAGACGAGGAGAGCAGAGGAGAGGGGGAGAGGGGGAGAGAGGGGAGAGGGAGGGTTTATCCTGATAATATAGGCAGCAAAAAGCAATTCACTGTGGATGAGAGAGCTAAAATGGAGTGGGAATAGCCATTAAATGGAATGAGATTACTGCCAGGAACAACCACTGTGTTTCCAAACAACGATGTCAATTCGGATAACATATTAATTAAACCTCATCTATTCTTAATAATTGGGTTAATTAAAAACATGTCGTTCTTAATTACTTCAAAAACCAATACGTCTTATGCCCATGAAGAGTGATTATTGTGCCATTAGTGAGAACATATACAGTCACTCCACTAACGACTGCTAATTTAGCTGATCATTAAATGGTAGAAATATTTGCATTCGTATAGCACCACTTTCATCCTGCATCCTAAAGTTCCCACAAGTAGTCAAGGGATTTACTTAATAATTAGTATTATAAAGGAGAGATTGCATAAGCAAGGTTTGGATCATAAATTCACGAGTACATAAGTGATGGGAGCTGAATTTTAGGCCATTCGGCCCACCAAGTCTACTCCGCCATTCAATCATGGCCCCCTCTCCCTCGCCCTCTCTCTCCCACCCCATCTCACCCCGTCTCGCCTCTCTCCCCCCTCCCCATTCTCCTGCCTTCTCCCCATAACTCCAGACACCCGTACTAATCAAGTCTAAAGAAGGGTCTCGACCCGAAATGTCACCCATTCATTCTCCACAGAGATGCTGCCTGTCCCGCTGAGTTACTCCAGCATTTTGTTTCCAATCGAGTAAAAATAACCATTGACTTTGCTGTCAAGTGGTACGGAGTTTTTGCACGTTCTCCCCGTGACCACGGGTGTTTTCCCTCCCTTCCGCCCCTTTCCCTCCCTCATTCACCCCACGCCCCTGTT
>NC_073412.1:8126628-8171628 GCF_028641065.1 Leucoraja erinaceus | reverse complement strand
GGTCAAAGGGTCCATTTTTGTGTTGTACCTCTAAACTAAACTAAACTAAAGGGCCTGTCCCACTTGTGCGCCATTTGCACGTGGCGCACGAAGATTTTGTACATCCCAAAATCCTGGGGTGCCGCGCACGACTGCACGTCACTGCCCTACGTCACCGCGCATCATGCGCGGATCGCGTGCCTCGTGACGCGTATATGATGTCGCGTAAAGGCCGCGCAAATGGCGCCCAAGCGGGACTTGCCCCTAAATGTACTTGTGCATATGACAATATATTGTACTTGTAGGATAATAGATGGTGTGAACTCGATTAGTTAGTTTAGTTTATTGTCACGTATACCGAGGTACAGTGAAAAGTTTTTGATGCCTGCTAACCAGTCAGCGGAAAGACAATACATGATTACAATCGAGCCTGTCACAATGTAATAGGTACATGATAAAGGGAATCCATGTATCCTTCATAGCAAAAGGATTTGAGTATAGTGCAGTATAGTTCTATACATTGCGTATAGTTCTACTGCAGTTGTATAGGGTCTTGGTGAGACCACACCTGGAGTATTGCGTACAGTTTTGGTCTCCAAATCTGAGGAAAGACATTATTGCCATAGAGGAAGTGCAGAGAAGGTTCGCCAGACTGATTCCTGGGATGTCAGGACTGTCTTATGAAGAAAGACTGGATAGACTTGGTTTATACGCTCTAGAATTTAGGAGATTGAGAGGGAATCTTATAGAGACTTACAAATCTTAAGGGGTTGGACAGGCTAGATGCAGGAAGATTGCTCCCGATGTTGGGGAAGTCCAGGACAAGGGGTCACAGCTTAAGGATAAGGGGGAAATCCTTTAAAACCGAGATGAGAAGAACTTTTTTCACACACAGAGTGGTGAATCTCTGGAACTCTCTGCCACAGAGGGTAGTTGAGGCCACAGTTCATTGGCTATATTTAAGAGGGAGTTAGATGTGGCCCTTGTGGCTAAGGGGATCAGAGGGTATGGAGAGAAGGCAGGTACGGGATACTGAGTTGGATGATCAGCCATGATCGTATTGAATGGCGGTGCAGGCTCGAAGGGCCGAATGGCCTACTCCTGCACCTAATTTCTATCTTTCTATGTTTCTAAATAATGTTTAGTGCAAGGTAAAGCCAGTAAAGTTTGATCAAGGATAGTCCGAGGGTCTCCAATGGGGTCTCCAATGAGGACTGCTCTCTAGTTGCGGTGGTATGGTTCAGTTGCCTGATAATAGCTGAGAAGAAACTGCCCCTGAATCTGGAGGTGTGTGCGTTTTCACACTTCTGTACCTCTTGCCTGATGGGAGAGGGGAGAAGAGGGCGTGGCCAGCGGTGAGACTGGTCCTTGTTTAGGCTGCTGGCCTTGCCCAGGCAGCGTGAAGTGTAGATGGAGTCAATGGACGGGAGGTTGGTTTGTGTGCAACGGTCTGGGCTGCGTCCACAACTCTACGATTTCTTGCGGTCCTGGATGGAGCAGTTCCCAAACCATCCCCATAAAATACTTTCCCCACGCATCTGTGGACGTTGGTGGGAGTCGATGGGGACATGCCGGACTTCCCAAGGAAGTAGAGGCGCTGGAGTGCTGGAGTCAATGGAAGGGAGGTCGGTTGGTGTGATGGTCTGGGCTGCATCCAAGCGGTAGGCCCGATTCCATGTCGAGTAACCCTTGTGATTCATTGAATGTTGAAACCGCATTGAGAGAGGCAGCGAGAGAAGAAAGTTGAGTCGTTGGATGCAAACAGATTTTGTGGTAACGACAACTTGAGCCAAGCTGAGAGAAAAACTCCACAACGAACGTACAGGTACCGCTGGGCTGTAAGCTGCCCAAGCGGAATATGAGGCGCTGTTCCTCCAATTTGCGTTTGGCCCCACTCTGACGATGGAGGAGGCCCGGGACAGAAAGGTCAGTGTGGGAATGGGAAGGAGAATTAAAGCGTTTGGCAACCGGGAGATCACGTAGGTCCAGGCGGACTGAGCGGAGGTGTTCAGCGAAACGATCGCCCAGTCTACGTTTGGTCTCGCCGATGAAGATTCTTGGAATAGACTCCTGATGAAAACATGAGAACAGGGACACAAGATCAGGAGAGTCATCTCCAGTGTTTAAGAAGGAACTGCAGATGCTGGAAATCTGCTGGAATGCTGGAAAATCGAAGGTACACAAAAATGCTGGAGAAACTCAGCGGGTTCAGCGGCATCTATGGAGCGAAGGAAATAGGCAACGTTTCGGGCCGAAACCCAAAGGGTTTCGTCCCGAAACGTTGCCTATTTCCTTCGCTCCATAGATGAATCATCTCCAGTTCCTGGCTGATGTGTCTCCTTTGTGTGTTTATGCGACGTGTTGCCAATCTAGGGAGATTAACATGTTTATCAGCAGCATTCCTGCCAAATCTCTTGTGTCTTACTCAAACACTAACTACGGGCGTGTCCGTCTGCTCACAGAAACCCTTTGAAGATCAGCTCACTAAAAGAGAATGGGATGGAGGTTGAATTAGACATGTTGAAATGGCTGTCTCCGTTCTCTCTCCACCCCCCCCCCCCCCTCCCCCACCCCCCCCCCCACTCCCCCACCCCCCCCCCCCCCCCCCTCTCTCCCACCCTCTCCCACGCTCTCTCTCTCACATTCTTACCATCTCCATCTCTCACACGTAGAATGTACGTAGCGGGTAGGTACGTCGGAGCTCGGGGACGTCCCTTACCGGCTCGTAACGCTAACGGCAGGTACTCGGGGAAACGCGGTCAAAGGCTCGTGAAGTTTTTTTCAACAGGTTGAAGAATGTCCACGAGAGCCCCGAGTACCTACGAGCGGCCGTTGCCGTAAATCTCGCAGTCCGAATCAGGGGAAACTCTGGAGAACTCTGGAGAATTACCTCGTACAGTGGGACAGGCCCTTTATTCTCTCTCAGACACATACGTCTCAATCTCTCATTCTCACCCTCTCTCTGTCTCTCTCTCTCTCTCACACACACACACACACACACTATAGGGTGATTTCACGAAAGGTCACTGGGTCACAGGTCTTCACCCACGGAGCCGCTAAATCCAACTGGAGGACATACGTCACTTCCGGTACATGCTGTTGGTGCTAGAAACGCGCGCACTTTCAAACCCGTTAAAAACCGCGGAAACGGTTCGTTTTTTGCGCTGTAAATAACTGTGCCAGTCGGGGTGCCCGTGAGACACAGCTGTCCCACTTTAGAGTTCCAAAGATTAAAGAAAGCGAAGGTAAAGAGAAGAGAGAGCTGAAGGGAAAAAAACAGCGGAAGTTGTTGGCCGTGCAGATATCAAGATAGAAAATATCGGGAATGATCGCGTTTGCTCGCTGCATTTCATCAAAACATCAATAATGCCTTAGTTTTGATGAAATGCAGCGAGCAAACGCGATAATTCCCCATATTTTCTATCTTGATATCTGTCCCTGTACATAAACTTGCAATAGGCCTATAGCCCTTTATTGATTGCTACATTATCTCTCTCCCACTCTCTCCCTCACACATACTTCTTCTTGCGTACGGCGTGCACAGCCTAAAGTTGTAGGACAACTTGTTCTATTTGATCTTATTTGACTGTGCACGCCGGGTTGATTGCATTCGTCGAAACAAGGCGGACCACATGAAGGTTGCAATCTTCCCAACCCCAACCTCCTCCCCTTCCTCAGCTCCCCTGCTGTCTCCTCCCATCCCCCAGCCTTCTGGCTACTCCTCCTTTTCCCTTTCTTGTCCCGACCCACCCCCCCCCCCCCTCAGTCTGAAGAAGGGTTTCGGCGGCCCGAAACCTTGCCTATTTCCTTCGCTCCATAGATGCGGCTGCCCCCCCTGAGTTTCTCCAGCTTTTTTTTGTGTAACCCACACACATGCATGCTCTCTCTTTCTCTCTCCCTCTCTCCCCTCTCTCTTAACCCCTCTCTCTCCCCCCCTCCCTCTCTCCCCACTCTCTCCCCACTACCCCCATCCCTCTCTCCCCACTCTCCCCTCTCTCTCCTCCCTCTCTCCCCATTCTCCCATTCCTCTCTCCTCTCTCTCCCCACTCTCTCCATCCCTCTCTCCCCTCTCTCTTCTCCCCTCTCTCTACTCCCTCTCCCCTCTCTCCATCCCTCCATCCCTCTCCCTCCCCTCTCCCTCTCTCTCCTCTCTCTCCCCACCCCTCTCTCCCCATCAGTCTCCCCGTCTCTCTTTCTCTCCTCCCTCTCTCCCCCTCCCTCTCCCCATCCCTCTCTCCCCACTCTCCCCTCTCTCTCCTCCCTCTCTCCCCTCCCTCCCCATCCCTCTCTCCCCCTCTCCCCCTTTTCATTTGAACTTTGCTCCTGCAGGCAGGGCTAATTTTCCAGCTGAAACTCAGCACTGTGGTGAAAACAACATTGAATTAAGTGATAGATGGGAGCGGGAGAAACCGAGAGGGCCTCGGTTTAATTTATTCGAGATGTAGGATCTTTATCAACATTGAAAATTAGGTCAGTCCGTCCGAAAGTGTCTTTTGATAAAGACACAACTGATTAATAGTTAAAATGCTTTCTGCTTTCTGTTATTTAATGACTTTTCCTTCAACTAAATAATGAACATGTGAAAATGGAGTTGCAAGTTCCAAAGACTTTGACGACACCTCATTAAGTGATATCAACCTTTATCAGCTGGTATATTCTCAAAGTAATGTCATCTGAAATATTTTTTTCTTTGAAGTGTCGTTTATATATATAAAGGCAGATATTAGTGCTGGAATTTAGTTTAGAGGTACAGGGTGGAAACAGGCCCTTCGGCCCATCGAGTCCACACCCACCAGCGATCCCCACACATTAAAGGGCCTGTCCCACTTGTGCGACCTAACTCCCGACCTCTGCCGAGTTTGCCCTTGACTCATACTCGCAGCATGGTCGCCACGAGGTCGCAGGAAGTCGTGGGAGGTCATCGTTAACACTTCCTCATGCGCGCGAGTGGTCTCCGCGTAAGTAGGTCGCGGCGTTTTTCCAACCCGCTAAAAAATGTCCACAAGTAAAAAAAAAGGTCGGCATAGATTAGCAATGTTACAAAATTTTGAGATTTAAAAAATCAAGTCTGCAATTTATCCCATCAGATAAAGCTTAACAATAAGTTTAATTTGACACCTAATTCACTTTCATATCTCAAGTAATAAAAAAGTTATGGCCATTTTCATACTCGGAAATTAGCATCTTGTTCCCTATTGATTTTCTATGAACATAACAAAAAAGCTGTGATCGAGGACAGTCAAAAGCCCATAACCTTCTTAAGAATTAAGAGAACTGAATGAAATTTTCAGTTATCATAGATTGAACCATTCTGAAACAAATATAAAATAATCTTACTTGGAGGACCTGAAATTAAAGCATATAATTAGTTAGTTACCCAATTGTAGCTAATTTCAAACTTCAATTACTAGATCTAAACATCTATCCATTTCTTAATAAATGATTAACATTTTTAAATAGCCTAAGTGTCCAAATAATATTCACAAATAATTCACGATAAAACATGATTTTTAAATCTCATTTACATCAATTTATAGGCCAAATGGAAGGAATTTAGTGTTCAATTGCTGTAAATTAAAGTCAATTAAAATCGGCTTTCTAGTGGGTTCCTGTGAACGCGCTGGTTTAGAACGTTCACATTGCGCTGGATTTGTGCCCTCAAATGCCCAGAAAAATACTGCGGGATATAAAGAGCTCAAAATGAACTATTCGCTATAGAAAACTTTATATACAGGGTTCTTAAGAACCCCCTTTTAATGTAAAAATAAGGTGCATACCTTTAATTGTTTGCTTTATAAAACCCTGGGGCTGCGAGAGGTTGCGGGTTGAGAGAGTGATTTTTAAACTACTATAACTATTATACAAGGCCATAAAAACTAATAATACCCTTTGCGACGGGGTCTTTCAGCGATTTTCCGTTAATGATTTACTAGGCAGAACATTTTCGATTGCAACAGCCTAGTAAAAATTACGTTTTAAACCCGCCCCCTCTAAACAGCGCGAAAATCACGCACACGGGGTGGGACAGATTCTCAAACAACGCTCAGGTAGGTTTTGTAACATACCTACATAGATCGGCCAAGTGCGACAGGGATTTAACACTACCCTAAACACACTGGGGACAATTTACAATTTATACCAAGCCAATTAACCTGCAAATCAGTGCGTCTTTGGAGTGTGGGAGGAAACCGGAGCACCCGGAGAAAACCCACGAGGTCACAGGTAGAACGTGCAAACTCCGCACAGACAGCACCCATGGACTGGTCTAAACCCGGGTCTCTGGCGCTGTCAGGCAGCAACTCTACCGCTGGTGCAGAATGTTGTAAATCAAACTGCTTAAGTGATAGGAGTAGAATTAGGCCATTCGGCCCATCGAGTCTACTCCACCATTCAATCATGGCTGATCTATCTCTCCCTCCTAACCCCATTCCCCTGCCTTCTCCCCATAACCTCTGACCCCCGTACTGATCAAAAATCTATCTATCTCTGCCTTAAAAATATCCACTGACTTGGCCTCTACAGCCTGTGGCAAAGAATTCCACAGATTCACCACCCTCTGACTAAAGACATTTCTCCTCATCTCCTTCCTAAAAGGACATCCTTTAATTCTAAGGCTGTGACCTCTAGTCCTAGACTCTCCCACTAGTGGAAACATCCTCTCCACATCCACTCTGTCCAAGCCTTTCACTATTCTATATGTTTCAATGTGGTGTCCCCTCCCGTCATTCTGCTAAACTCCAGCGAGTACAGGCCCAGTGCCGGCAAACACTCACCATAGGTTAACCCATTCATTCCTGGGATCATTCTCTTTGCAAGGGACCTCCACAAATATTAATGCTGTCCGGAGACTGTTTGCGGAGATTGAGACGGGAGGAGTCTCTTAATCCAAAAAGGGATTCGAGGGAAGGTTACACAGAAAAGCTGGAGAAACTCAGCGGGTGCAGCAGCATCTATGGAGCGAAGGAAATAGGCAACGTTTCGTGCCGAAACCCTTCTTCAGACTGATCGGGGGTGGGGGTGGGTGGGGACAAGAAAGGGAAAAGGAGGAGTAGCCAGAAGGCTGGAGGGTGGGAGGAGACAGCAGGGGGGCTGAGGAAGGGGAGGAGACAGCAAGGACTAACAGAATTGGGAGAATTCGATGTTCATGCCCCCGGGGTGCAGACTCCCCAAACGGAATATGAGGTGCTGTTCCTCCAATTTCCGGTGCTGCTCGCTGTGGCCATGGAGGAGACCCAGGACAGAGAGGTCGGAGACGGAGTGGGAGGGGGAGTTGAAGTGCTGAGCCACCGGGAGGTCAGCTTGGTTATTGCGGACCGAGCGGAGGTGTTCGGCGAAACGATCGCCCAACCTCCGCTTGGTCTCACCGATATAGATCTGCTGACATCTAGAGCAGCGGACGCAATAGATGAGGTTGGAAGAGATGCAGGTAAACCTCTGTCGCACCTGGAACGATTGCTTGGGTCCTTGAACGGAGTCGAGGGGGGAGGTAAAGGGACAAGTGTTGCATCTCTTGCGGTTGCAAGGGAAAGTGCCCGGGGAGGGGGTGGATTCGAGGGAAGTTTAGTTTAGTTTAGGGATGATCAGCTGTGATCACATTGAATGGCTCGAAGGGCCGAATGGCCTACTCCTGCACCTATTGTCTATTGTCTATTTAATTTACAGTGTGGAAACAGTCCCTTCGGCCCACCGAGTCCACGCTGACCAGCGACCCCCGCACATTAACACGACCCTACACGGACTATCCATTATCTGTACGCTGTGGACATTTTGAGTGTTATCATGTACAGCCTTTGCTTTGAACTGGATACACGCAACAAAAAGCCTTTCACTATAAGAAACTAAACTTCAAGTGACAGTCTGTCCGAACAGTCTATACCCCTCTCCGAAGGGAAGCAAAATAGGTAGCAACCAATCTGGAGCATGTGATGGTAAGGCAGGAATTCGAGTGAACATAGACACATGGATTTTGTGTGTAACTTGCCTCAAGAGGAGCCTCCATTTCCAAAAATCTTCCTGCACGTGGGTTTTCTCCAAGATCTTCGGGTTCCTCCCATACTCCAAGGACGTGCGGGTTTGTAGGTTAATTGGCTTAGTGTGTGTGTGTGTGTGTAGGGTAGTGTTATTGTGCAGAGATCGCTAGTCGAGGGGCCTGTTTCCGCACTGTATCTCTGAGCTGAACCAAACGTACAGGTTTGTAGGTTAATTGCCTTGGTATAAATGTAATATTGTGTGTGAAGATAGTGCTTGTGATCGCTGGTCGGTGCGGAGTCGGTGGGCCGAAGGGCCTGTTTCCACGCTGTATCTAAGCGAGACAAAACTAAACATGCAAAGACACCAGCGGCTGTGAAAATCCTCTTTCCCCTCCTGCGTTTTATTGCAGTCAGTTTGTTTCTTAATTCCATCCTGGTTTTTTCTCTCTCTCTCCTTCCCTTCATCAGTAGAATCTCTGCGGCCTTCAAATGACCCATGGAAAAAAAAAAACAGGTCAACACTCCTGTTCACAGAGTTAGAGGCAGGAATAACAGGAGGCCTCAGAAAGGGGCCTTTGGAGGCTGGTTCATATCCTCTGGGGACAGAGAAACTGTGTGACGTACAGGAGCTGTCTTCAACTCAGAGTCTCCTCAGTTGTTTAACAGAGTAAACGTTCAATGCACCAAGATTCCTGGTGGCTCAGAGAGGGGTGATCAGACAGTAGAAGGCCGTTCGGCCCATCAGATTCGTGCTAGCTTGAGAGTACCATTCCCTTTGCTGTTTCACACAGAGAGTGATGATCTGTGGAATTCTCTGCCTCAGAGGGCGGTGGAGGCCGGTTCTCTGGATGCTTTCAAGAGAGAGCTAGATAGGGCTCTTAAAGATAGCGGAGTCAGGGGATATGGGGAGAAGGCAGGAACGGGGTACTGATTGGGGATGATCAGCCATGATCACATTGAATGGCAGTGCTGGCTCGAAGGGCCGAATGGCCGAATGGCCTACTCCTGCACCTATTGTCTATTGTCTATTGTCAGTGCCCAAGCAAACTATTCATTCCCTGTAGAAGGATATGATTGATCCTGTCACCATTGTTATCAGTGCTATTCAGTTTTAAACTTAATTCTCTGAATCTGGAGGTTTGCATTTTCTTCATCATCGTTACTTTTTGCATATCTTTCACTAATTCATGTTCATCAGTGATAGAAGCAAGAATTCGGCCATTCGGCCCATCAAGTCTACCCTGCCATTCAATCATGGCTGATCTATCTTTCCTTGCTAACCCCATTCTCCTGCCTTCTCCCCATAACCCTTGATACCATTTGTTCCACATCTCTCTGTATCACCGCCTATATCTCCCATTCCCCCTTCCCGTGACTATCAGTCTGAAGAAGGGTCTCGACCCGAAACGTCACCTCTTACTTTTCCCCAGAGATGCTGCCTGACCCGCTGAGTAATAATGCCCCTTGTCCCACTTAGGAAACCTGAACGGAAACCTCTGGAGACTTTGCGCCCCACCCAAGGTTTCCGTGCGGTTCCCGGAGGTTGCAGGTGGTTGCCGGAGGTTGCAGGTAGTGGAAGCGGGTAGGGAGACTGACAAAAACCTCCGGGAACCGCACAGAAACCTTGGGTGGGGCGCAAAGTCTCCAGAGGTTTCCGTTCAGGTTTCCTAAGTGGGACGGGGGCATTACTTCAGTTTTTTGTGTGTTCCTCCAGATTCAGGGACAGTTTCTTCCCAGCTGTTATCAGGCTGTTAGCTTGCACTAATCATTACTAATTTAATACTGTATCTGTACACTGTAGACGGCTTGATTGGAATCATGTATTGTCTTTCTGCTAACTGGGTAGCTCGCAACAAAAAGCTTTTCACTGTACATCGGTACACGTGACAATAAACTAAACTAATTTGAGTTTTTTTCTCTACATACCTCCAGTCAAAATCTCCGAACTGAACGAGGGTCTCGACTTGAAACGTCATCTATTCCTTTTTCTCCAGGGATGCTGCCCGACCCACTGAGTTACTCCAGCACTTTGGTATAGAAACATTGAAACATAGAAACATAGAAAATAGGTAGAGGAGTAGAGGCCATTCGGCCCTTCGAGCCTGCACCGCCATTCAATATGATCATGGCTGATCATCCAACTCAGTATCCCGTACCTGCCTTCTCTCCATACCCCCTGATCCCTTTAGCCACAAGGGCCACATCTGACTCCCTCTTAAATATAGCCAATGAACTGGCCTCAGCTACCTTCTGTGGCAGAGAGTTCCACAGATTCACCACTCTCTGTGTGAAAAATGTTTTTCTCATCTCGGTCCTAAAGGATTTCCCCTCTATCCTTAACTGTGACCCCTTGTCCTGGACTTCCCCAACATTGTGAACAATCTTCCTGCATCTAGCCTGTCCAACCCCTTAAGAATTTTGTAAGTTTCTATAAGATCCCCCCTCAATCTCCTAAATTCTAGCGAGTTTAGCCGAGTCTATCCAGTCTTTCTTCATATGAAAGTCCTGACATCCCAGGAATCAGTCTGGTGAACCTTCTCTGTACTCCCTCTATGGCAAGAATGTCTTTCCTCAGATTAGGAGACCAAAACTGTACACAATACTCCAGGTGTGGTCTCACCAAGACCCTGTACAACTGCAGTAGAACCTCCCTGCTCCTATACTCAGCTCCCTGCACCCTACAACCTCCCTGCTCCTACACTCCTAAACCAGCCTCCGCAATTCCTTCCTATCACATTATACTGTTTTGTGTTCTATGTATTAACCTGCACACCGCGGGCATCTGGGGGGAAACTAGAACACACAATGAAGGCTCACACCTTCACAGGGAGAACATGCAAACTCCACACAGAGAGCAGCCGAGGTCAGGATTGAACCTGCGGCTCTGAGAGATGGCGGCTCTACCATGCCGCACCTTAGCTTCGAGGAGAGCAACTCCAGCCTGACCTTGGAGATGAAATTCTTCATCCCTGGAATGTAGCGTTGAGCTGAGCCCACTGTCAAGCCGAGCGATTAGATCCAGCAATGGAACGTGAGCTGATTAAAACATTTCAGCACAAAAGCCAACATTTTCTCAACGGAACTAAGGGAAATTGAGAAGAAAGACACAAAAATCTGGAGTGACTGAGAGGGTCAATAGACCATAGACAATAGGTGCAGGAATAGGCCATTCGGCCCTTCGAGCCAGCACCGCCATTCAATGTGATCATGGCTGATCATCCCCAATCAGTACCCCATTCCTGCCTTCTCCCCATACCCCTTGACTCCGCTATCTTTAAGAGCTCTATCTAACTCTCTCTTGAAAGCATCCAGAGAACCTGCCTCCACCAGAGAATTCCACAGACTCACCACTCTCTCTCACTCTCTCTCCCTCCCTCCCTCTCTCAGAGAATTCCACAGACTCACAACTCTCTGTGTGAAGAAGCGTTTCCTCGCCTCCGTTCTAAATGGCCAACCCCTTATTCTTAAACTGTGTGTGGCCCCTGGTTCTGGTCTCCCCCAACATCGGGAACATATTTCCTGCCTCTAGCGTGTCCAAACCCTTAATAATCATATATGTTTCAATAAGATCCCCGCTCATCCTTCTAAACTCCAGAGTGTACAAGCCCAGCCGCTCCATTCTCTCAGTATATGACAGAGAAAGGTCAGTCAGCATGTCTAGGAAGGAACTGCAGATGCTGGTTTAAACCGAAGATAGATACAAAATGCTGGAGTAACTCAGTGGGACAGGCAGCATCTCTGGAGAAAAGGAATGGGTGAGGTTTTGGGTCGAGACCCTTCTTCGGACTGAGGGTCGGGGGAGAGGGAAACGAGAGATATAGAGGGTGCTGTAGAGAGATACAGAATGAATCTGTTTTTTCTCTCTTTTTTTTCACACAGAGAGTGGTGAATCTCTGGAACTCTCTGCCACAGAGGGTAGTTGAGGCCAGTTCATTGGCTATATTTAAGAGGGAGTTAGATGTGGCCCTTGTGGCCAAGGGGGATCAGAGGGTATGGAGAGAAGGCAGGTACGGGATACTGAGTTGGATGATCAGCCATGATAATATTGAATGGCGGTGCAGGCTTGAAGGGCCGAATGGCCTACTCCTGCACCTAATTTCTATGTTTCTATGTTTCTATGAATGAATGAAAGACATGCAAGAAATTACCGATGATAATGGAAATAGGCCGTTGTTAACTGTGTGCTAGGTGAGAACGAGTTGCAGACAATGAGACTCACCAAGATGACTGAATCTAGTACAACGACTTGGGTGGGGGAGGGACGGAGAGAGAGTGTATGCAGGGGTTATTTGTAGAGGAGTCATGATTTAACTTGTGCAACCCCCCGCTGCTTTCAGCGCTGTTGGTGGATGGACGGCGTTGTGTTCGGTAGAACGTCACCTTGCACGTAGATAGCGGTGACGTCTATCGTGGAAACCTTTCCTTAAAAGGGTAGGAGTGGTGGCGGGAGGAACTCATCGGAGCCACTCTCCCCCGAGAGGAGAGGAATGGCAAGCAGTTTGGCCACCAGTCCTCACTAAGTCCTGAGAGATTGCAATACCCTGTAGAACCAAGAACCACCTTGCCACTGGAATAAGTTTCATTTACACATTTCCAAAGTAAACACTGCTTCATAGGGATAGAAACATAGAAAATAGGTGCAGGAGTAGGCCATTCAAACCCTTCGAGCCAGCACCGCCATTCAATATGATCATGGCTAATCCACAATCAGTACCCGGTTCCTGTTTTCTCCCCATATCCCTTGAATCCGTTAGCCCTAAGAGCTCTATCTAACTCTCTTGAAAACATCCAGTGAATTGGCCTCCACTGCCTTCTGTGGCAGAGAATTCCACAGATTCACAACAGAGCCTCTGTCTTGCATTACTTAATAATGACTTTTTAAGTCACTCCTGAAGACATATCTATTCTCCATGGCCTTTGTAGACCAGTGAGGTGTTGACTTGTTTATTAACTTTATTTGCTTGGTTTTGCTGCGTTGTTCGTACTCGTGTTTTATGTTTTTTAATTTATTGTTTGGATTTTTTGTATGTAATTTATGCGCCTCGTGTTAGTTGTATGTTCTGTTGTTCTGCCTGTTTTATGATGTCTTGCTTGTTTTCTTTTTTCTGTACAGCACTTTGGTCAGCTTTGGTTGTTTTTAAGGTGCTTAACAAATAAAGTTATTATTAATAACTCCCAACGATGGCAACCGATGGTGTCTATCTTCAAGGTCTATCATATTAATAAGTTCAGAATTGAGAGGAGCAGAATTAGGCCATTTGGCCCGTCTACTCCGCCATTCAATAATGGCTGATCTATCTCTCCCTCCTAACCCCATTCTCCGGCCTTGTCCCCATAACCCATGACCTGTCCCAATCAAGAATCTATCGATCTCAGCCTTAAAAATATCCATTGACTTGGCCTCCATGACCTTCTGTAGCAAAGAATTCCACAGGTTCACCACCCTCTGGCTAAAGAAATTCCTCTTCATCTCTTTCCTAAAGGAACGTCCTTTAATTGTTCAATATGAACCAGCATCTGCAGTTCCTTTCTACACGCTCTCTGTCCTGATGTATTTAATGGAGGTGATGGAGGAGCCTCCTAGGGTAGCTGCCGCAGTATTGAACGGGATTATCTGCTGTAGCTAAAGATAAAGGTGCATTAGCCCAGTGATTTCCCAACCTGGGGCCATGGCAAATTTCAGCAGGCCACTGAAAAATTTGGGGATTTAGGGGGCCATTTTTCCCCTGCTAATGTCAGGGGGGTTGGGTGGGGGGGCACAGAAAAATTTAAGAGCCCAAGGGGGCCATGAGCTAAAAAAGGTTGGAAACCACTGCATTAGCCTCTCACTTCATACAACCTGTGGAAGTCCTGAAACCGCCAGGCGTCAAGAGAGCTTGTTCTGGGTGCAGCCACTGGGTCAGCACAGCGGGTGGAGTGAGGTTTAGTTTACGTTAGAGAGACAGCATGGAAACAGGCCCTTCGGCCCATCTAGACCCGCCACGACCAGCGATCCCCGCACACTAGCACTATCCTACTAGGGACAATTTACACTTATACCAGGCCAATTAAACATAGAAACATAGAAAATAGGTGCAGGAGTAGGCCATTCGGCCCTTTGAGCCTGCACCGCCATTCAATATGATCATGGCTGATCATCCAACTCAGTATCCTGTACATAGAAACATAGACATAGAAACATAGTAAATAGGTGCAGTAGTAGGTCATTCGGCCCTTTTAGATTAGATTAGATTTGTTTATTGTCATTCAGACCTTTCGGTCTGAACGAAATTTTGAGCCTGCACCGCCATTCAATATGATCATGGCTGATCATCCAACTCAGTATCCCGTACCTGCCTTCTCTCCATACCCCCTGATCCCTTTAGCCACAAGGGCCACATCCAACTCCCTCTTAAATATAGCCAATGAACTGTGGCCTCAACTACCTTCTGTGGCAGAGAATTCCACAGATTCACCACTCTCTATGTGAAAAATGTTTTTCTCATCTCAGTCCTAAAGGATTTCCCCCTTATCCTTAAACTGTGACCCCTTGCTCTGGAGTCTACTCCGTCATTCAATCAGGGCAGATCTATTTTTCATTCCTGCCTTCAACCCATAACCTTTGACCCCGGTACTAATCACAAATCTATCAATCTCTGTTTTTAAAATATCCAATGACTTGGCCTTTTGCAGCCGTCTGCGGCAACGAATTCCACAGATTCAACACCCTCTGACTCAATAAATTCCTCCTCTTCACCATTCTAAAGGTTCGGTCTTTTATTCTGAAGCTGTGTCCACTAGGCCTAGACTCGCCCACTATCAGAAGCATCCTCTCCACATCCACTCTCCCTAGATTGCCCAATACTTACACCCTGTACAATCAATTAATGAGTTACACATGTGAAGCTACACAATTGATTAAATAGTTACTATTGCAGTTATAAATTAAACCAGTAATTAATTGACTCGTGCACTGTGGAAACAGGCCCTTTGGCCCAACTTGCCCATACTGGCCAACATGTCCCAGCTACACTCGTCCCACCTGCCTGTGTTTGGCCGATATCCTTCCAAACCTGTCCAATCCATGTACCTGTCCCACTTGTACGACCTAATTCACGACCTCTGCCGAGTTTGCCCTTGACTCATACTCGCAGCCTGGTCACCAGGAGGTCGTAGGAGATCCTCGTTAAACCTTCCTCGTGCTCGTGAGTGGTCTCCGCGTACTCGTGGCCTCAAGTGGGAGACAAAGTGAGATAAAGTGTTTCCTCGTCTCCGTATAAGATTATTAAGGGTTTGGACACGCTAGAGGCAGGAAACAGGCTCACCCCTTATTCTTAAACTGTGGCCCCTGGTTCTGGACTCCCCCAACATCGGGAACATGTTTCCTGCCTCTAGCGTGTCCAAACCCTTAATAATCTTATATGTTTCAATAAGATCCCCTCTCATCTCCAATATCTCAGCATATGACAGTCCCGCCATCCCGGGAATTAACCTTGTTATGGCTGATCATCCACAATCAGTACCCCGTTCCTGCCTTCTCCCCATATCCCTTCACTCCTCTAATTTTAAGAGATCTATCGAACTCTCTCTTGAAACACACCACCCTTTGTGTGAAAATGTGACCACTTAGATTCCTATTAAATCTTTCCCCCTTCACATTGAACCTGTGTCCTCTGGTTCTCGATTCCCCTAATCTGGGCAAGAGACTCTGTACATCTACCCGATCTATTCCCCTCATGATGTTGTACACCTCTATAAGATCTCCCCTCATCCTCCTACGCTCCAAGGAATAGAGTCCAGGCCTCCTCAACATCAGCCTATATACCCTCTAGTTCCGGAAACTTGCTTTTAAATCTCTTTCCCGTTTGACAACAAGCTCCAAAGATGTACAGGCATGTAGGTAAATTGGCTTGGCAAATGTAAACAAAATTGTCCTTCGTGTGTGGTGGATTGAGTTAATATGTGAGGATCGCTGGTCGGTTCGGACCCAGTGGAACGAAGGGCCTGTTTCCGCGCTGTATCTCTAAAATGAAAACTAAACACTAAAACATCAGATCAATGTCTTCATTCAACTTCATTCAATGCATTCAACAAATCTGTAAAGAGCAGGAACGGATAGATATAAGGAACTGCAGATGCTGGTTGAGAAAGAAAGACACAAAGTGCTGGAGTAACTTGCACTTGACTGGTTGAAGAGGGCCTGTTACCATGCTGGATTTTTCGATGACTGTGATTAAAGCAAAGAAACGAAAGGTTTCTTCCAGAGGTAGACAAAAATGCTGGAGAAACTCAGCGGGTGCAGCAGCATCTATGGAGCGAAGGAAATGGCAACATTTCAGGCCGAAACCCTTCTTCAGACGTGGTTGATTAGATTAGATTAGTCATAGAGTTATACAGTGTGGAAACAGGCCCTTCGGCCCAAATTCCCCACAACGGCCAACATGTTGCAGTTACACTAGTCCCACCTGCCTGCGCTTGGTCCATATCCCATCCATGTATTTAGATTAGATTATATTAGATTAGATTAGATTAGTTTAGAGCGGCAAGGTGGTGCAACCAGTAGAGGCTGCTGTCTCACAGAGCCTGTGACCCGGTTCGATCCTGACCTGGGATGCTGTCCATGTGGAGTTTGCACGTTCTCCCCATGACTGCGTGGGAGAATATAAAGGAACAGGCAGAGATTTGGACTTTACTTTAGGCTTTAGAGATACAGTGCAGAAACAGGCTCTTCAGCCCAATGAACCGTACTGACCAGCGATCACCTCATACTTTCATATGAAGAAAGACTGGATAGACTCGGCTTGTACTCGCTAGAATTTAGAAGATTGAGCGGGGATCTTATAGAAACTTACAAAATTCTTAAGGGGTTGGACAGGCTAGATGCAGGAAAATTGTTCCCGATGTTGGGGAAGTCCTGAACAAGGGGTCACAGTTTAACGATAAGGGGGGAATCTTTTAGGACCAAGATGAGAAAAACGTTTTTCACACAGAGAGTGGTAAATCTGTGGAATTCTCTGCCACAGAAGGTAGTTGAGCCCACAGTTCATTGGCTATACTTAAGAGGGAGTTAGATGTGGCCCTTGTTGTGGCTAAAGGGATCAGGGGAGTATGGAGAGAAGGCAGGTACAGGATACTGAGTTGGATGATCAGCCATGATCATATTGAATGGCGGTGCAGACTCGAAGGGCCGAATGGCCTCTACTCCTGCACCTATTTTCTATGTTTCTATGTTTCTATACACTAACACTACCCTACACACACCACGGAACTAAATAACATTTGCACCAAGCCAATTCTCCTACAAACCTGTACGTCTTTGGAGTGTGGGAGGAAACCGAAGATCACGGAGAAAACCCACGCAGGTCACGGGGAGGACGTACAAACTCCGTACAGACAGCACCCGTAGTCGGGATGGAACCCGGGTCTCTGGCGCTGTGAGGCAGCAACTCTACCGCTGCACCACCGTGCCTCCCTCTGATCCCTTGTCAGGGATATTAAATGCCGTAGAAACAATATTAAGAAATGATCTGCATTGAGATTACTTCTCGTTGAATGCTGTACTCTCCAACCACCACTTTAGCACCATCTTAAACCTGTACCCCTTGATATATGGATGGTTGTTGCAGCCTGGCTTTGACAAGAGATTAAGGTTCTTGAGGCTGAAGAGTTAATGGGCATTTCACTGGGTGTATAATGAAAAGGCCCAGCAATAAGGTGACGTAAAGTCCATCGCCTGAGTCAGGAATGTCTAGAGGCCGTTGGAATTTCAATTGGGCCATTCGACCTTTTACTTAACATGAGAGGCGATGATGGAGAATTCTTTTCAGTCCTCGTAAGGGCGGCTATGGTGAGTTCCACTAATCAGGAGATAGTTGCACTAATCGGTATCTGATGCAGACGTCTGCATTTAGTTGGGACGACTTCACCAGGGACGGTTTTCCCGCGGAAAGCAGAAAGGGGTGGAGATGGGAAGATGAGGCCATGAGCAGGATCCTGTTGGAGGTGGCGAAAGTGTTGGAGGATTATATGGTGTATTCGATGGCTGATGGGATGGGAGGTGATCATCAGCCTCCACAACTCCCTGGTCAACTCGTCCCTTCCCTCCCAAACCACCCCCTCCCCAGCTACTTTCCCCAGCAACCGCAGGAGATGCAACACCAGTCCCTTTACCTCCCCCCTCGACTCCGTCCAAGGACCCCGACAGTCTTTCCAGGTGAGGCAGAGGTTCACCTGCATCTCCTCCAACCTCATCTACTGTATCCGCTGCTCCAGGTGTCAACTTCTCTACATCGGTGAGACCAAGCGCAGGCTCGGCGATCGTTTCGCCCAACACCTCCGCTCAGTCCGCCTTAACCAACCTGATCTCCCGGTGGCTCAGCACTTCAACTCCCCCTCCCATTCCCAATCTGACCTTTCTGTCCTGGGCCTCCTCCATGGTCAGAGTGAGGCCCAGTGCAAATTGAAGGAACAGCACCTCATATTTCACTTGAGTAGCTTACACCCCAGCGGTACGAACATTGACTTCCCTAACTTCAAATAGCCCTTGCTTTCCCTCTCTCTCCATCCTCTCCCCCTTCCCAGTTCTCTGACTGCCCCCGACTACATTCTATCTCCGTCCCACCCACTCCCCTGACCCCCAGTCTGAAGAAGGGTCTCGACCAGAGACGTCATTTGAAGATGGACACAAAATGCTGGAGTAACTCAGTGGGACCGGCAGCATCTCTGGAGAGAAGGAATGGATGATGTTTCGAGTCGAGACTATTATTTAGTCTGAAGAAGGGTCTCGACCCTACCCGAAACGTCACCCAAATCCAGTGGGCGGCGCGACTCTGGTCAGCAGCGGTCTCTGCATTTTATTATTTTCTGTCTGTGTTTTTATGTAGTTTTTGTTATTTTTTGTTGGGGTGTGTGTGTGGGGGGTGGGGGTGGGGTGGGAGGGAGGGGGAAACTTTTTAAATCTCTCCCTGCACGGGAGACCCGACCTTTTCTCGTCGGGTTTCCGTTGTCGTTGGGGCCGCAACGAGGAGCGGCCTCCAACAGGAAGAGACTGGGGACTCTGGTGCTACGACTCACCGTCACCATCGCGGGGCTGGCCGAGTCCAGAGCAGGTGGAGCGGTGGAGGAGCGCTGCTGCTGCTGCTGCTGCTGCTGCGGCCCGACCGGAGAGTCGGAGGCTCCAACGGCAGGTCTGTGGACGGCGGCACTGGGAGCCCGCGGGTCCCTGGAGGGAGACCGCTTTTCAGGGCTCTCGCAACGGCGACTTCCCCCGCCCGAGTTGCGGGGTTGAAGAGCTCTTGGAGCGGGGCCTGACATCACCGCCCCGCGCGGCTTGGAATGGCCACGGGACTGTACGAGCGCACGCCGGGGGCTCCAACATCAAGACCCGGTGTGCGACCTCGCACCACCCGGCGTGGCTTTAATGGCCGCGGGACAATCGCCATCGCCAGCCGGGGGCTTTGACTTTGACTCTGACATCGGGGGGGGAGAGTGCAGTGGAGAGATAAGTTTATTTGGCCTTCCATCACAGCTATGTGATGGATGTTTATGTAAATTATGTTGTGTCTTGGGTCTATGTGTTTGTAATGTATGGCTGCAGAAACGGCATTTCGTTTGGTCCTCAAGGGGTCCAAATGACAATTAAATGTATCTTGTATCTTGTATCATTCCTTCTCTCCAGAGATGCTGCCTGACCCGCTGAGTTACTCCAGCATTTTGTATCTATCGTTGGTTTGAGCCAGCATCTGCAGTTCCTTCCTGCACATTCCCTCTTGCAGAAGTTTGATCTAGGCAGACTAAACGCCCGCTGAGGTTTCACATTGCCAACTCCCTTCTCTTGTTGTGTGTCGAGCGGCTTTGGAGGTCAAAGTGATTAATCTTGCTGTCTTCCCATGTTGACGTTGAAGAGCTCGGCACTGACTCAGTGGAACCCCGGCCCACTTGCTTTAAAACTCATCCCCCTCCATTCCCTTTACTCCATTCAATATTGTGGAGCTGATATAGCTAAAGCTAATGGAATGAGCGGAGATAAGGGATATCCAGCACAATGTTAGTGGATTCCAGAGCTCCTCGCAAAACGATAAGACCATGTCTGCTAGAGTCGGGAGTGAGATGTGCAGGAAGGGACTGCAGATGCTGGTTTCAACCAAAGATAGACACAAAGAGCTGGAATAACTCAGCGGGACAGGCAGCATCTGAGTCTGAGTCTGAGGAAGGGTCTCGACACGAAACGTCACCTATTCCCTTTCTCCAGAGATGATGTCTGACCCGCTGAGTTACTCCAGCTTTATGTGTGTAAATATATACATGTGCATGCATGGGTGTGTGTATATTACATAGAGAGTAATGGCCCTGTCCCCCTGTACGAGTTCATTCCAAGAGTTCTCCCGAGTTTGCCCGGATCCGAACTCGGTGATTTACGGTAATGGCCACTCGGGGCTCTCGTGGACATTTTCAACATGTTGAAAAATCTTCACGAGTCTTCCCGTGCTTACCTGCCGTTAGCGAGTCTTCCCGAGTACCTGCCGTTAGCGGCACGAGCCGCTAAGAGACGTCCCCGAGCTCCGACGTACCGGCTACGTTCATTCTCCGTGCTTACCACGCGTTTGATTTTTTTTAAACTCGGGAGAGCTCTTGGACTGAACTCACACCGTGGGGCAGGGCCATTAGATAGAACTCTCAGAGCTAGCGGAATCAAGGGGTATGGGGAGAAGGCAGGAACGGGGTACTGATTGGGGATGATCAGCCAGGATCACATTGAATGGTGGTGCTGGCTCGAAGGGCCAAATGGCCTACTCCTGCACCTATTGCCTATGCATTATGTATGTATATATATAATATATTGTAAATATATTGTTGTGTTTCTCATGTAATATTTATAAATATATAACCACTCAAACTAAAATGTCACGTGGAGAAATTTATTGATACGATACGATGGAACTTTATTTAATCCCAGGAGGAAAATCCCAGAATGTGACATTTCGGGTCGTGTCCCTAAAGAGTCCCGACCAGGAACCTTTGATTTCCTTCGATTCCTCCAGCATCTGCAGTTCTTTCTGAAACACTGAATTCTGCACGGATAAGTTTTCATTCCCCAGGTGGCCATGATGTCTATATCCTTAAGCCCCTGTCCCACTTTCCCGAGTGACTCACGAACTCTCCTGAGTTTTCCCCTTGATTCGAACTCGGGGAATGTCGGGGAATGTCGGTAGCGAGCCCGTAGGAGTCCGTAGATGTTTCGTAGCGGCTCGTAAAGCCAGCCGTAGGAACTCGGGGCATCAGGTAAGTCGGGAGTTTTTTTCAACATGTTGACAAATGTCCACGAGTTAAAGAAAATTCCCCCGGGTACCTACGAACGGCTATTGCCGTAATTCTCCGAGTTTGAATCAAGGGGAAAACTCGGGACAGTTTGTGAGTTAAACCTTGGGTGGGGCACAAAGTCTCCAGAGGTTTCCGTTCAGGTTTCCTAAGTGGGACAGGGGCCTTAACTCCACTGCTAGCCCTGTTCATAAGTTCACAAGTGATACGAGCCGAATTAGGCCATTCGGCCCATCATGTCTACTCCACCATCCACACATGGCCGATCTATCTCTCCGTCCTAACCCCGTTGCCCTGCCTTCTCCCCATAACCCCTGACACCCGAGTCCACGCCGACCATCGATCACCTGTTCACACTAGTTCCATGTTACCCCACCCTCATCCACTCCCTTCCCAGCGATTTACACAGGGCCCATTGACCTACAAACCTGCACGTCTTTGGGACGAGGGAGGGGACCGGAGGAACGGATGGCTGTACCTCTGGTTCACATCATTTAAAGGCATAATCGCCAGTACCTTGCCTTAATTCCCAAGAGGAGTCATATTTACATGGCCACAGTACATGGTCTTCAATTGCATTTCTAACTGAAGCAGATGGGGATTTACAGCAATCCCGTGGTTTTATGAGCTCCAGTGGTCACTGACACAGAGTGAAGCCATTTTTATTAAATTCCTGATTTATTTCATTACTGCGGCTTGGCGCGGGGGAGCTGAGATTCCCCCCCCCCCCCCCCCCCACCTACCCCCCCACCTGATGCAGGAGCTTGATCGCCCCAACGAGGGGGCCCACCGCCCGCTACGGGAGTAAGATCGTCCCGTCAGCTGAAGGTTCGAGGCCCCCGACCACTGTAGGCCAAAGAAGGGATGAAATTGAACTTTATTTCGCCATCCATCACAGTGGGGAATGTGGAGGGATCACTGTGGTGGATGTTTATATTAAAATGTACTTTGTGTGTCTTGGTGTTGGTACGACTGTACGGCGAATGAAATTCCTCGTATGTTGCGAAACATACTTGGCTAATAAAATATGGTTATGATGATTATGGAATCTGTCTGTCTATCCCTTAAATTAAATTAGATTATGCCTTAAAAATATCCATTGACTTGGCCTCCACAGCCTTCTGGGGCAAAGAATTCCACAGATTCACTGAAGAAATTCCTCCTCATCTCCTTCCTAAAGGAACGCCCTATTAATTCCGAGGATGTGACCTCTGGTCCTAGACTATCCCACTAGTGGAAACATCCTCTCCACATCCACTCTATCCAGGCCTGTTCTGCTTTTTCATTGCCTAGGGACCTTTCCTCTTTGCCACAGTCTGAACAGCATCCTCACCTCCCTCATTCAATAACCCCCCCCCCCCCCCCCCCCCCTACACCCTTTCCTCCCCCCTAGCATTCAGATAGCTTAGTTTAGTTTAGTTTAGGGATCCAGCGCAGAAACAGGCCCTTCGGCCCACCGAGTCCACGCCGACCAGCGATCCCCACACACTAACACTATCTTACACACACTCGGGACAATTTTCACTGAAACCAAAGCCAATTAGCTTACAAACCCGCACGTCTTTGGAGTGTGGGAGGAAACCGGAGCACCCGGAGAAAACCCACGCCGGATCACGGGGAGAACGTACAAACTCCATACAGACAGCACCCTAGTCAGGATCGAAGGATGAGGAGGGATCTCATTGAAATATATAAGATTGTTAAGGGCTTGGACACGCTAGAGGCAGGAAACATGTTCCCGATGTTGGGGGAGTTCAGAACCAGGGGCCACACACACAGTTTAAGAATAATGAGTAACCCATTTAGAACGGAGACGAGGAAACACTTTTTCTCACAGAGTCTGTGGAATTCTCTGCCTCAGAGGGCGGTGGAGGCCGGTTCTCTGGATACTTTCAAGAGAGCGCTAGATAGGGCTCTTAGAGATAGCGGAGTCAGGGGATATGGGGAGAAGGCAGGAACGGGGTACTGATTGGGGATGATCAGCCATGATCACATTGAATGGCGGTGCTGGCTCAAAGGGCCCAAGGGCCTACTCCTGCACCTATTGTCTATCGAACCCAAGTCCCTAGTGCTGTGAGGCAGCAACTCTACTGCTGCGCCACCGTGCCGTCCTGAAGCCTGATGTTTGTCGGGATAGGCCAAAGCCAAATACCATCAGTGTAGAACAGTGCCCAAGTGTTGTGGTCCGTGTGACACTATAGTGTAATGGTTAGCTTGCTGGACTGGCAGCCAGGGTTCCAGACCACTGACACAGAGACACAAGTTCAAATCCTGCCACAGTAATGAAATAAATCAGGAATTTAATAAAACCAGCTTCACTCGGTGTCAGTGGCCATTCGAGCCCATAAAACCACTGGATTGCTGTAAAATTTAGAAATGCAATTGAAGACCATGTACTGGGACTTAATAAAACTCCTCTTGGGAATTAAGGTAATAACATAAGTGATCCATTTCTCCGGTTTCCTCCCTCTTCCCAAAGACATGGTGGTTCGTGGGGGTTAATGGGCCCTGTGTAAATCGCTGTGAAGGGAGTGGATGAGAAAATGGGATAGAAAACATAGAAACATAGACAACAGGTGGAGGTGGAGTAGGCCATTCGGCCCTTCGAGCCTGCACCGCCAACCAATATGATCATGGCTGATCATCCAACTCCTGTATCCTGTACCTGCCTTCTCTCCATACCCCCTGATCCCTTTAGCCACAAGGGCCACATCTAACTCCCTCTTCAATATAGCCAATGAACTGTGGCCTCAACTACCTTCTGTGGCAGAGAATTCCACAGATTCACCGCTCACTGTGTGAAAAATGTTTTCCTCATCTCGGCCCTAAAAGATTTCCCCCTTATCCTTAAACCGTGACCCCTTCTTCTGGACTTCCCCAACATCAGGAACAATCTTCCTGCATCTAGCCTGTCCAACCCCTTAAGAATTTTGTAAGTTTCTAAAAGATCCCCCCTCAATCTTCTAAATTCTAGCGAGTACAAGCCGAGTCTATCCAGTCTTTCTTCATATGAAAGTCCTGCCATCCCAGGAATCAGTCTGGTGAACCTTCTCTGTACTCCCTCTATGGCAAGAATGTCTTTCCTCAGATTAGGAGACCAAAACTGTACGCAATACTCCAGGTGTGGTCTCGCCAAGACCCTGTACAACATAGAACTAGTGTGAATGGGTGATCGATGGTCAACGGGGACTCATTGGGGATTATACACACACAGAAGCCAAATGTGCTTCAGTCTGAGGAAGGGTCTCGACCCGAAACGTCACCTCCTGAGTCTTCAACGCAGGCTCTGCTTTGTTCTGGACCTTCCCATATCTCTGAGTCTGAGGTAGATGGGAGGTGTCGGAAGGAACTGCAGATGCAGGTTTAAACCGAAGAAAGCCAGAAAAAGCTGGAGTAACTCGACGGGACAGGCAGCATCTCTGGAGAGAAGGAATGGGTCACGTTTCGAGTCGAGACCCTTCTTTGGTTTGCTTAGGTTTTGGTTGCTTACAGTTCCATCTCTAGTTATCATGCTATGTATGTTTACACAGGTACAGTGATTCCAGGGTGAATGTGTTTAAGAAGGAACTGCAGATGCTGGAAAATCGAAGGTACACAAAAAATGCTGGAGAAACTCAGCGGGTGCAGCAGCATCTATGGAGTGAAGGAAATAGGCAACGTTTCGGGCCGAAACCCTTCTTCAGACTGTGGAGCGAAGGAGATAAGAAATAGGAAATAGGCAATAGGAAATAGACAACGTTTCGGGCCGAAACCCAAGGGTTTCGGCCCGAAACGTTGTCTATTTCCTTCGCTCGGTAGATGCCACTGCACCCGCTGAGTTTCTCCAGCACTTTTGTCTACCAGGGTGAATGAGGTTTAGATGGCGGAGTCTCAAGCAGAGCCAGACATCGGGACAGAGTAGATTTTGGAAATGTTTGCACATGCCCACACACAAATGCATAATTGAATATCAGCCTCCATAGAGTCGCCCTGTCATAAGGTTCCTCGCATAGAGGTTGAATTATTCAAGCTGAACATTATTCATAGTCGTGAGGTTTCTGCCAGTGGAGATCCTACATAATTTAGCAAAACTTTTCGTTACCTGTTTTTTTCCCCAAGTCAATTAAGACTGAGCATAAATCTTGCATGGCAAGAGTTGGCGGCAGGGATGACTGACTGGGGGACAATGGATGCATGGCCAGTCGCGAGTCTTGTTGGGCAAGGAAGTAAAGCCACGATTTTCCCGATTCAGATGCGGGGCGGCACGGTGGCGCAGCGGTAGAGTTGCTGCCTCACAGCGCCGCAGACCCGGGTTCGATCCGGACTACGGGTGCCGTCTGCAGCTCGTGCGTTCTCCCCGTGACCGCGTGGGTTTTCTCCGGGTGCTCCGGTTTCCTCCCATAGTTCAAAAGATTTGCAGGTCTGCCTTCTGTGAATAGTAAATTGTTCCCTATAACCCTCTGAACTGTTAACTACACTGTAACTACACGTGTAAATTGTCCCTAGTGTGTGTAGGATAGTGTTAATGTGCGGGGATCGCTGGTCGGCACGGACTCGGTGGGTCGAAGGGCCTGTTTCCGCGCTGTATCTCTAAACTAAACTCATCATAGCGCGTGGAAACAGGCCCTTCGGCCCAACTTGTCCGTGCCGACCAAGATGCCCCACCCACCCGCGTTTGACCCATATCTCTCTAAACCTTGTCTATACCTGTACCTGTCCAAATGCCTTCTAAATTTCTGATTGCATCCGCTGCTCTAGTTGTCAGCTGCTCTACATCGGCGAGACCAAGCGCAGGCTTGCCGATTGCTTCGCCCAACACCTCCGCTCGGTCAGCACTAACCAACCTGATCTCCCGGTGGCTCAGCACTTCAATTCCCCCTCCCATTCCGAATCCGACCTCTCTGTCCTGGGCCTCCTCCATGGCCAGAGTGAGTCCCACCGTAAATTGGAGGAGCAGCACCTCATATTTCGCTTGGGTAGTTTACACCCCAGCGGTATGAACATTAACTTCACAATTTCAGGTAGTCCCTGTTTCCTCCCTCCTTCCCCTCCCCTTCCCAGCTCTCCCTCAGCCCACTGTCTCCGCCTCTTCTTCCTGCCCTCCACATCAGTCTGAAGAAGGGTCTCGACCCCAAACATCACCTATTCCTTCGCTCCATAGATGCTGCCTCACCCGCTGAGTTTCTCCAGCATTTTTGTCTACCTTCTAAATTTCTGAATTCTTGCTGTTCAGATAATTAAGATAAGGCACATTCAGACGATGCAAACATGGAACTGCAGATGCTGGTTTACCAAGGAAAGGCGCAAAGTGCTGGAGTAGTTCAGTGGGTCAGGTAGCATCGCTGGAGAACATGGATAGTTGAGGAAGTGGGAAACATAGCCAGTTGTAGATATTCCAAATATATTTCTGAGTCTAAATCCACAAACTGTAGTTGGGTAAAGTGAAAATGGGACGGACAACTTTACATTCAATGAAATATCTACAAACATATTCGCCGACATGAAAAAGCAAAGAAGTGTCTCCACCCAAAACGTCACCCATTCCTTCTCTCCAGAGATGATGCTGCCTGTCCCGCTGAGTTACTCCAGCATTTTGTGTCTATCTCTGAGCTCTGTCGGGTTTGGGCCTAGTCATAGAGTCCTACAGTGTTGAAACAGGCCCTTTGGCCCAACTTGCCCACATCAACTAACATGCCCCTGTCCCACTTAGGAAACCTGAACGGAAACCTCTGGAGACTTTGCGCCCCACCCAAGGTTTCCGTGCGGTCCCCGGAGGTTGCAGGTGGTTGCCGGAGGTTGCAGGTAGTGGAAGCAGGTAGGGAGACTGACAAAAACCTCCGGGAACCGCATGGAAACCTTGGGTGGCGCGCAAAGTCTCCAGAGGTTTCCGTTCAGGTTTCCTAAGTGGGACAGGGTTAATGCCCCATCTACACTAGTCTCACCTGCCTGCGTTTGGTCCATATCCCCCAAAACCCGTGCTATCCGTATACCCGTCTCAATGTTTCTTAAATGTTGTGATAGTCCCAGCTTCAACTACCTCCTCCAGCAGCTCGTTCCAAGCACCCACCGCCCTTTGCATGAAAAAAGTCACCCTTCAGATTCATATTAAATCTTTCCTAATCTGAGGAAAGACATTCTTGCCATAGAGGGAGTACAGAGAAGGTTCACCAGACTGATTCCTGGGATGTCAGGACTTTCATATGAAGAAAGACTAGATAGACTCGGCTTGTACTCTCTAGAATTTAGAAGATTGAGGGGGGGGGATCTTATAGAAACTTACAAAATTCTTAAGGGGTTGGACAGGCTAGATGCAGGAAGATTGTTCCCGATGTTGGGGAAGTTCAGAACAAGGGATCACAGTTTAAGGATAAGGGGGAAATCTTTTAGGACCGAGATGAGGAAAACCTTTTTCTCACAGAGAGTGGTGAATCTGTGGAATTCTCTGCCGCAGAAGGTAGTTGAGGCCAGTTCATTGGCTATATTTAAGAGGGAGTTAGATGTGGCCCTTGTGGCTAAAGGGATCAGGGGGTGTGGAGAGAAGGCAGGGATGGGGTACTGAGTTGGATGATCAGCCATGATCATATTGAATGGCGGTGCAGGCTCGAAGGGCCGAATGGCCTCTACTCCTGCACCTATTTTCTATGTCTATGTTTCTATGTTTCCCCCTCACCCTAAACCTAGGTCCTCGATTCCCCGACTCTGGGCAAGGGACTCTTGTGAGTCTACCCAAACTGTTCCTCTCAGGAACAGGCTTTTGCGCTAATTTCGATGGTAGTTCGCTCAGGCGGTTACGAATTCGCGGCAACGTGTCTTGTGAATTATAAAGAGGTCCGGTGGGTTATCGCGTCACTTCGCTCCAGCAAGCGTGAGTTATAGGTTGAATAATGCATTGTAATTGTGTACACTGAAGTAAGTGCCGGGGATGGGCTGTCAACTGCTGCTCTCAATGGCAATGTAGTCATCTTTGCTACAACAAGCAGGGTTGAGGATGGGGAAGATGTGGCAAGGGAGGGTGGGGGAGGTTTAACCCTTTGAAACTTACAGAATAGTGAAAGGCTTCAATAGACATAGAAACATAGAAACATAGAAAATAGGTGCAGGAGTAGGCCATTCAGCCCTTCGAGCCTGCACCGCCATTCGATATGATCATGGCTGATCATCCAACTCAGTATCCCATCCCTGCCTTCTCTCCATACCCCCTGATCCCTTTAGCCACAAGGGCCACATCTGACTCCCTCTTAAATATAGCCAATGAACTGTGTGGCCTCAACTACCTCCTGTGGCAGAGAATTCCACAGATTCACCACTCTCTGTGTGAAAAATGTTTTTCTCATCTCGGTCATGGGGAGAACGTGCAAACTCCGTACAGACAGCGCGCCCGTAGTCGGGATGGAACCCGGGTCTCTGGCGCTGTGAGGCAGCAACTCTACCGCTGCGCCACCGCGCTGCCTTTGATCTGATAGGTATCGAGAGGGGTATATACAGAGGAGTTAGCGAGGAATTGTTCCCGTTGCTGATGGAATCAAGAACTAGGGGATGTAGTATTGAAGGATTTGGCAAAAGAATCAAAGGCAACGTTGGAAAGACGTTTTTTTTCGATGCATTTGGTGATTTGGTGTGTAAAAAATGATTTTCTCATCTTGGTCCTAAAAGACTTCCCTCTTATCCTTAAACTGTGACCCCTAGTTCTGGACTTCCCCAACATCGGGAATAATCTTCCTGCATCTAGCCTGTCCAACCCCTTAAGAATTTTGTAAGTTTCCAACTTACAAAAAATTTCTAACTAAGACAATAGACAATATACACAGGAGTCGGCCATTCGGCCCTTCGAGCCAGCACCGCCATTCAATGTGATCATGGCTGATCATCCCCAATCAGTACCCTGTTCCTGCCTTCTCCCCATATCCCATGACTCCGCTATTTTTAATAGCCCTATCTAGCTCTCTCTTGAAAGCATCCAGAGAACCGGCCTCCACCGCACTCTGAGGCAGAGAATTCCACAGAATCACCACTCCCTGTGAGAAAAAGTGTTTCCTCGTCTCCGTTCTAAATGGCTTACTACTTATTCTTAAACTGTGTGTGGCCCCTGGTTCGGGACTCCCCCAACATCGGGAACATGTTTCCTGCCTCTAGCGTGTCCAAGCCCTTAACAATGTTATAGTGTGGATGTGTAGAGAATGCTTCCACTAGTGGGAGAGTCTAGGACTAGAGGTCGTAGCCTCTGAATTAAAGAACGTTCTTTCAGGAAGATGAGGAGTAACTTCTTTAGGTAGACACAAAAAGTAACTCAGCGGGACAGGTAGCATCTCGGGCTGATCATCCCCAATCAGTACCCCGTTCCTGCGTTCCCCCCATATCCCCTGACTCCACTATCTTTAAGAGCCTGATCTAGCTCTCTCTTGGTAGTATCCAGAGAGCCGGCCTCCACCGCCCTCTGAGGCAGAGAATTCGGTGGGCCGAAGGGCCTGTTTGCACGCTGGATCTCCAAACAAACTAAACTAAACTAAACGAAAAATACTAAACCTTTACATTGCTGAGAAGCCCAGTTTGTTGACGCCAATGATGGTGAAGGTTTGCCGAATACTGCCTCTTCTACTGGGAATGGAAGCACAAAGCCAAGTGGAGATGCAGGACCTGCAACCTCACCTCAGGTCCCCTAATGAAGAAAGCGGTACAAACAGTTCACATCAGTTTAGATCAGTTTAGTTTATTGTCACGTGTACCAAGGTACAGTGAAAAGTATTTTGTTGCATGCTAACCAGTCAGCGGAAAGACAATACATGATTACAATCGAGCCGTTTACAGTGTACAGATACATGATAAATGAATAACGTTTAGTGCAAGGTAAAGCCATCGAAGTCCGATCAAGGATAGTCCGAGGGTCACCAATGAGGTAGATAGTTCTGGACTCCTCTCTGGTTGTGGTAGGATGATTCAGTTGCCTGATAACAGCTGGGAAGATACTGTCTCCGAATCTGGAGGTGCGTGCGTTTTCACACTTCTGTACCTCTTGCCTGATGGGAGAGGGGAGAAGAGGGATAGGAGTTGGGTCAACATAAGGGAATTTCATTGTGCTCTTCCATCAAGAAAAATTTACAACACTCAGAGAAGATTTACGAGGGTACTGCCGGAACTTGAGGGTGTGAGCTACAGGGAGAGGTTAAGCAGGCTGGGACTCTATTCCTTGGAGCGCAGGAGGACGAGGGATGATCTTAGAGAGGTGTTTACAATCACGAGGACATATTTTTAAAGTGAAGGGGGAAAAGATTTAATAGGAATCTGAGGGGTAACTTTTTCACACAAGGGGTTATGATGGGTGTATGTAACGAGGTGTCAGAGGAGGAAGTTGAGGCTGGGACTATCCCAACGTTTAAGAAACAGTCAGACGGATACATGGATAGGACAGGTAGACAAAAGTGCTGGAGAAACTCAGCGGGTGAGGCAGCATCTATGGAGCAAAGGAAATAGGCAACGTTTCGGGCCAAATCCCTTCTTCAGACTGATGTAGGGTGGGGAGGGGGGGAGAGGGGGAGGGGAGAGGAAAGGAGACAGGAAGAGGAGGAGCCAGAGGGCTGAGGGAGAGCTGAGAAGGGGAGGAGACAGCAAGGGCTACCGGAAATTGGAGAATTCAATGTTTATGCCGCTAGGGTGCAGACTGCCCAAGCGGAATATGAGGTGCTGCTCCTCCAATTTCCGGTGGTGCTCACTCTGGCCATGGAGGAGGCCCAGGACAGAAAGGTCGGATTCGGAATGGGAGGGGGAGTTGAAGTGCTGAGCCACAGGGAGATCAGGTTGGTTAATGCGGACCAAGAAGAGGTGTCTGAAGAAGGGTCTCGACCCTAAAAGGTCACCCATTCCTTCTCTCCAGAGATGCTGCCTGGCCCGTTGAGTTACTCCAGCAATTTGTGTCTATCCAGGTGGGACGAGTGTATCTGGGACGTGGGTCGGCATGGGCAAGTTGGGTCAAAGGGCCTGTTTCTATGACTCTTAAGTCTTGCACAAAAAGCAGCGAATGGCCAACTATTCACACAGTTTGGATCAACAATATTGAGTTACCCAGTAATGTAAGTGAACCTGCTCTTCATTAACAGGAGCCTCTCAAGGGATCATTTTGATTTCTATCAAAGGTGTAAAATGGCCAAAGGTGGTTTGGCATCTTTCCCAGTGTTCCTTTCCACTGGTGTGAATGGCATTCAATGGTTTTCATAAGTGATAGGAGCAGAATTAGGTAATTTGGCCCGTCATGTCTACTCCGCCATTGAATCATGGCTGATCTATCTCTCCCTCCCAGCCCCATTCTCCTGCCTTCTCCCCATAACCCCTGACACCCATACTAATCAAGAACCTATCTATCTCTGCCTTTAAAACATCCATTGACTTGGCCTCCATAGCCAATGAGTTCCACATTGTGTACACTGTTTTGCGGTGAAAAGCCGTGTGGGTTGGTGAGTCATTCTGGAAGACCTGGGCAGTTGTATAAGGTTGTATCAGACTGATTCCTGGGATGTCAGGACTGTCTTATGAAGAAAGACTGGATAGACTTGGTTTTATACTCTCTAGAATTTAGGAGATTGAGAGGGGATCTTATAGAAACTTACAAAATTCTTAAGGGGTTGGACAGGCTAGATGCAGGAAGATTGTTCCCGATGTTGGGGAAGCCCAGGACAAGGGGTCACAACTTAAGGATAAGGGGGAAATCCTTTAAAACCGAGATGAGAAGAACTTTTTTCACCCAGAGAGTGGTGAATCTCTGGAATTCTCTGCCACAGAGGGTAGTTGAGGCCACAGTTCATTGGCTATATTTAAGAGGGAGTTAGATGTGGCCCTTGTGGCTAAGGGGATCAGTGGGTATGGAGAGAAGGCAGGTACGGGATACTGAGTTGGATGATCAGCCATGATCATATTGAATGGCGGTGCAGGCTCGAAGGGCCGAATGGCCTACTCCTGCACCTATTTTCTATGTCTATGTTTCTATGTACAGGAGGTGGCCATTTTATGTCTAGTTGTGACATTCTCATGGTGGGCCTTCTGTATCCTTCAGAGACCATAGTCCTTTATCTCTCCACATCACAGTCGAGATCCCTCGTTTCCCTTATCCCTAACCAGTCTGAAGAAGGGTCTCGACCCGAAACGTCACCCATTCCTTCTCTCCAGAGATGCTGCACGTCCCGCTGAGTTACTCCAGCTTTTTGTGTCTATCTTCGACTTAAACCAGCAACTGCAGTTCCTTCATATTCTATTCCAATATTCCGCTCCCACTATTACTCCACATTGATTTCATGTTTCATGTGCCTTGTTGTGTTTTATGGCCAATGTTCCTCCTGGGATAAGTAAGGGGCTATCATATCGTATTGTATCGTATCATATCGACCCCTCAAGTGAAAAAGTTGCCCCTCAGGTTCCTATTAAATCTTTCCCCTTTCACCATAAAACAATTCCGCAGAATCACCACCCTCCGACAAAATAAATTCTTCCTCATCTCCTTCCTAAAGGAACGTCGTTTAATTCTGAGGCTATGACATAGAAACACAGAAACATAGAAAATAGGTGCAGGAGTAGGCCATTCGGCCCTTCCAGCCTGCACCGCCATTCGATATGATCATGGCTGATCATCCAACTCAGTATCCCATCCCTGCCTTCTCTCCATACCCCCTGATCCCTTTAGCCACAAGGGCCACATCTAACTCCCTCTTAAATATAGCCAATGAACTGTGGCCTCAACTACCTTCTGTGGCAGAGAATTCCACAGATTCACCACTCTCTGTGTGTAAAAAATGTTGTTCTCATCTCGGTCTTAAAGGATTTCCCCCTTATCCTTAAGCTGTGACCCCTTGACCTGGGCTTCCCCAACATCGGGAACAATCTTCCTGCATCTGGCCTGTTCAACCCCTTAAGAATTTTGTACGTTTCTATAAGATCCCCCCTCAATCTCCTAAATTCTAGCGAGTACAAGCCGAGTCTATCCAGTCTTTCTTCATATGAAAGTCCTGACATCCCAGGAATCTCTGGTTCTGGACTCTCCCAGTAGTGGACTTGGCCTCCACCACCTTCTGTGGCAAAGAATTCCACAGGTTCACCACCCTCTGACTAAAGATCCAATATGATCGCAGCTAACCTCTGCTCGAGTCAGCTCCTCTACAAAGTACTCCGATAGACTTTCCGCGCTTGTCTCGCTTGGAATAACTACATCCATATTCCTCCAGCCAGATTCCCAGTTGGACTAACCACACATCTATTCAATGGCTTGGCTGTTGAATAACATCAACGTCATCTTGGCAGCCTGATATGCTCTTCACATTAACGCTTCTTAAATATTCTATACCCAGAAGATTCAAGTCATTTCGAATCAATGTATTCTTTGCTTTCGCTATTAGGTTTTGAGGAGCACCATCAGATAATGGAGAGAGGTTATAGTTCCCTTCCCCTTCACTGAGTCTCTCGATAGTGCATAGGCATCTTAACCATTCATATTTTATCTGCTACAGCTTCCTCAAGCTATCTCATTTCTTTTTCTGAGTTTGTTGTACATTCCATGAAACAGCCACTTTCTGAAAAAGAGTATCTCTAAACCAAACAAAAAATGCTGTACAATTCTATGTTCTATGTTACATAGAAACATAGAAATTAGGTGCAGGAGTAGGCCATTCGGCCCTTCGAGCCTGTACCGCCTTTCAATATGATCATGGCTGATCATCCAACTCAGTATCCCGTACCTGCCTTCTCTCCATACCCTCTGATCCCCTTAGCCACAAGGGCCACATCTAACTCCCTCTTAAATATAGCCAATGAACTGGCCTCGACTACCCTCTGCGGCAGAGAGTTCCAGAGATTCACCACTCTCTGTGTGAAAAATGTTCTTCTCATCTCGGTTTTAAAGGATTTCCCCCTTATCCTTAAGCTGTGACCCCTTGTCCTGGACTTTCCCAACATCGGGAGCAACCTTCCTGCATCTAGCCTGTCCAACCCCTTAAGAATTTTGTAAGTTTCTATAAGATCCCCTCTAAATCTCCTAAATTCTAGAGAGTATAAACCAAGTCTATCCAGTCTTTCTTCATAAGACAGTCGTGACATCCCAGGAATCAGTCTGGTGAACCTTCTCTGCATTCCCTCTATGGCAATAATGTCCTTCCTGGTGGAACTGTTCATACTGATGGAACACTGAAATATGCAGTGCAACCAGAGTGTGTCCCTCGTGTGTGTGTGTAAGGTGGTGGAAGTGTACGGGGTGACCACAGGCTCGATGGGCCGAAGGGCCTGTTTCCGCACTGTGTCTTTAAACCAAACTAAATTGGAGAGAAGGTACTGGAGCCTGATGTCCGTGACCTCCAGGTTCAAGAACAGCTTCTTCCCCATCAACGATCAGACTCGTGGACACTGCAGTGCACAAAGACAGCCCTACCTCAGTAACAAAGATCTACCATGGACTTTGTTTTGGCTTCACTACAGATTTCAGGTTTGCATTAGTATCAGTATAGAACATGGGGAACTCTCTGCCTCAGAGGGCGGTGGAGGCCGGTTCCCTGGATACTTTCAAGAGAGAGCTAGATAGGGCTCTTAAAGATAGCGGAGTCAGGGGATACGGGGAGAAGGCAGGAACGGGGTACTGATTGTGGATGATCACATTGAATGGTGGTGCTGGCTCGAAGGGCCGAATGGCCTACTCCTGCACCTATTGTCTATTGTCTATTGTCGATAGAACTGTACAACACAGGAACAGTCACTTTTAGTTTAGTTTAGAGATACAACGCGGAAACAGGCCCTTTGGCCCACCGAGTCCACGCCGACCAGCGATCCCCGCACACTAACACTGTCCTACACACACTAGGGACAATTTACATTTACAACAAGCCAATTAACCTACAAACCTGTGCGCCTTTGGAGTGTGGGTGGAAACCGAAGATCTCGGAGAAAACCCACGCAGGTCCCGGGGAGAACGTGCAAACTCCGTACAGACAGCACCCGTGGTCAGGGTCGGACCCGGGTCTCTGGCGCTGTGAGGCGGCAGCTCTACCACTGCGCCAATGCGCGAGCCATTTCTCACACATTACAAGGTTTGTAGGTCAATTGGCTTGGCATAAATATAAACTGTCCCTAATGCATTTCGTTGTCTCTGTACTGTACACTGACAATGACAATTAAAATTGAATCTGAATCTGAATCTGAATCTGTGTGCAGGATAGCGTTAGTGTGCCGTGATCGAGGTCGGCGCGGACTCGGTGGGCGCTGTATCTCTGAAAACTAAAAACTAAAACAAAAAAATGTACTAAAACTAAAACATTTGGAGGTTTAGGGGGACATGGGCCAAACGCAGGCAGGTGAGACTGGCGTAGATGGGACATGTTGGTCGGCATGGGCAAGTTGGGCCTGTGTCCAGGCTGCATGCCTCTATGAGTTAAATATTAGCCGCTTTTGTTCCTGTAAGGCTCTGAGGGTCACTGCACATAAATCTACTCCTCTGACCCTTACGTCATCCGTCCGTAAATCAGTGACGGGACTGGGCCTTGTGTGTGTGGGTGTTGGAACCATTCCCACAGGCTCCAGTTCTCCAGAACTTCGTCAACCTCCCCGCATCTTAGCACCAGTTGACTGGTTAAGCGGTCAATAAGCTTCTTCAGCGAAACAAAAACGAACGGGGCCTGTTGGCGAATCTTAATCGGTCAACTTCCTTCTGGTCAAACCCCGACTTAAAACCTCACTGGTTGACTTTTCAGCCTTTCCCGTAGAGGGAAGGAATTCAGTTCAGCTCAATTGTTGAGGCAGAAACAAAACAAATGATTAACCCCCTGATTTTCAGATAGAAGCAGTTCTGCCGAGACTTTATTTAATTTTCCATCATTTGGTAACACTATCATATCTGAGTCGGACGTTTTAGGATTTAGACTAGATTTTAGACACACAGCGTGGAAACAAGGCCTTTGGCGAAACAAGACCAGCGATCACCCCGTATATCAGCACTATCCTACACACTAGGCCCCAATTTGCAATTTACAGAAGACAATTAACTTACAAACCCGCACGTCTTTGGACTGTGGCAGGAAACCGGAGCACCCGGAGAAAACCCACGCGGTCACGGGTAGAACGTACAAGCTCCGTACAGACAATGCCCACAGTCAGGATCGAACACGGGTCTCTGGCGCTGTAAAGGGCCTGTCCCACGAGCATGCGACCTGCATGCGGCAAGCGCAACCAAACCGGAAGCGGGGGCCGCGTGGAGGTTGAGTGAGTGACGTGAAGTTTATGCGAAGTCTGCGGGGAGTCAAGACGCTGCATACGGTGTCGAGACACTGCGCACGCCCGTCGAGGCGGTGTGTACGGTGATGAGGCGGCAGCGGGCCAGCAGGCCGCTGCCGCGAGGAATTTTTGAACACGGTCAGTTTTTCGGAGCCCCGCGGGATGTCGGGACCAGCTCCGCGCAACTACATACGGTTCCGACGCTCAAAGTGGGACCGGCCCCGCGAGGCCGTACGGCTCAAGCGACCACGTTAGGTCGCGCTTGCCGCATGGAGTCGCACGCTCGTGGGACTGGCCCTTTAATTGTCCCCAGTGGGTGTAGAATAGCGTTGGTGTGCGAGAATCATTGGTGGGCGCGGACTCGATGGGCCGAAGGGCCTGTTTCCACCCTGTATATGTAAACTCTAAACTCCAGTGAGCCCACGTATGCATCAGTGATCACAGCCCCAGGCCCAGACAACTTCCCTTTCACCAAACCACAGTCCAACCTCCAAATTACTGGCACGTTAAACCTTTGTTAAAAACTGAAATGTGGTCAAACATATTTGTTTAATAATTGCAACGTAAAATTAGGCAAAGAGGCTGGAGTCAGAAATGATCCAGTCTAAAAATGGAGTGTTCCCTCTGAAGGGGAGACACCGTGAGGGTGGACGTTGGTGACCAGAGGGTCGGGGGGATAGGGTTGTCAACTGTCCGGTATTAGCCGGGACTTCCCGTATATTGGGCTAAATTGGTTTGTCCCGTACGGGACCGCCCTTGTCCCGCATTTGACCGCTACTACTCGGGTCGAGGGGGACTGTCGGGTGAACTCTGTGACCTCTGTGAACAGGTCACAACGGCCCTTGACCTCTGCTCTGGCTTTCCCTAGATCGCCAGAGGTCGAGGAGCGAAGTATAAAAAAACTATGAGAGGCCTAGCCGGGATAAGCGGTCAGAACCTTCTGTATCCAGGATGGAAGTATCAGGCAGTAGAGTTGCTGCCTCACAGCGCCAGGAGATCCCCAGATTCGATCCTGACCACGGGCGCTGTCTGTACGGAGTTTGCACGTTCTCCCACGTGACCTGCGTGGGTTTTCTCCAGGTGCTCCGGTTTCCACCCACCCTCCAATGGCGTACGTATAGGTTTGCAGGTTCATTAGCTATGAGGTTACAGAACGCACATTAGAATCTCGAAGGTTCCTCTTTTATTTTACGCCACCCCCTCCACCCTCTTCGCCGGGTGCTTTTATTGTTCTCGGCTGCCCCCCCTCCCCCCAGACAAGCTCTCCTTCTCCCCGCCTCCTTCCCCAGGCCTGTTTAACATCACGGACCAGATTGGTAAACTGAGTGATGCTTGGCTCTGGTTTAAATAGCTATAAAAGGCAGAAACACGCCGGATTAAAATTGGCACTGGACGGCATTTCGTGGTTTGTTGATCCCGTGTCTCTTCCAGGGAAAAATTCCGGCTATGTTATCAGTTGTGGTGCGGCAGGGATCCAGGCCCGTTGGCAGGGGGAGACTTCCAAACAATCGCGCTCCGTCTCCGGAGTTCCTAGCATCAGCGGCAGGATCTGAACTCTCCGAGACCTTTCTCCTCCGAGCGCGCTGCTCCGATGGAAGGGATCCCAGTGTAAAATTGTGAGAGGAATAGATCGCAGTAATCTCTCGCCCAGAGTAGGGGAATTGAGTACCCTGAGGACAAACAGTAGGTTTAATGTTAACATTCATAGCAAAAGGATTTGAGTATAGGAGCAGGGAGGTCCTACTGCAGTTGTACTGGGTCTTGGTGAGACCACACCTGGAGTATTGTGTACAGTTTTGGTCTCCTAATCTGAGGAAAGACATTCTTGCCATAGAGGGAGTACATAGAAGGTTCACCAGACTGATTCCTGGGATGGCAGGACTTTCATATGAAGAAAGACTGGATAGACTCGGTTTGTACTCGCTAGAATTTAGAAGATTGAGGGGGGATCTCATAGAAACTTACAAAATTCTTAAGGGGTTGGACAGGCTAGATGCTGGAAGATTGTTCCGGATGTCGGGGAAGTCCAGAACAAGGGGTCACAGTTCAAGGATAAGGGGGAAATCTATTAGGACCGAGATGAGAAAAACATTTTTCACACAGAGAGTGGTGAATCTCTGGAATTCTCTGCCACAGAAGGTAGTTGAGGCCACAGTTCATTGGCTATATTTAAGATGGAGTTAGATGTGGCCCTTGTGGCTAAAGGGATCAGGGGGTATGGAGAGAAGGCAGGTACAGGATACTGAGTTGGATGATCAGCCATGATCATATTGAATGGCGGTGTAGGCTCGAAGGGCCAAATGGCCTACTCCTGCACCTATTGTCTATGTTTCTATGTTTCTATGTAATGCGAAGGGGAAAAGATTTAATAGGAATCTGAGGTAGACAAAAATGCTGGAGAAACTCAGCGGGTGAGGCAGCATCGAGATGCTGCCTCACCCGCTGAGTTTCTCCAGCATTTTTGTCTACCTTCGATTTTTCCAGCATCTGCAGTTCTTTCTTTCTTAAACATCTGAGAGGTAACTTTATCACTAGGTGTGTGGAATGAGCTGCCGGAGGAGGTAGTTGAGGCAGGGACTATCCCAACGTTTAAGAAACAGTTAGACAGGTACATGGATCGGACAGTCCTTGCTGTCTCCTCCCCTTCCTATCTCTCCCTCATCCCTCGGGCTCCTCCTCCTCCTTTTTCCTTTCTTCTCTCCCCCCCCCCCCCCCCCCCCCCCCCCCCCCCCACCATCAGTCTGAAGAAGGGTTTCGGCCCGAAACGTTGCCTATTTCCTTAGTTCCATAGACGCTGCTGCACCCGCTGAGTTTCTCCAGCATTTTTGTGTACCATGGATAGGACAGGTTTGGAGGGATATGGGCCAAATGCGGGCTGGTGGGACTAGTGTAGATGGGGCATGTTGGCCAGTATGGGCAAGTTGGGTCGAAGGGCCTGTCTCCACGCTGTATCACTCTATGACTCTATCAAAGAGACTCAGAACACACAGCATTCATTGCAGAGCAAGCACAAGTCAAAGGATGAGGCAAGAAAAAATAGATATTATGTACGGGGAGGAACAAAAGGATTCTCTGTATTTGGATTTGGTCTTTGTTTGAACAACCAGGGTGAAGATAGACACAAAATTCCGGAGTAACTCAGCGGGATCCTTCGTCAGACTCAAATGAAGACTTGAAGAATGTTCAAGGCACGGAGTAGGAGGACGTTCGGCCCGTTGAATCCATACTATCTCTATGCAAGACCAATCCAGCCAACCCCACTCTTCCACCCACTCACCGAATCCCTGCAAATCCTTAAGGGCCTGTCCCACCCATGCGACCGCATGCGGCAAGCGCGACCTAACGTGGTCGCTTGAGCCGTACGGCCTCGCGGGGCCGGTCCCACTTCGATCGCCGGAGCCGTATGGAGTTGTGCGGAGCTGGACCCGACATCGCACGGGGCTCCGAAAAACTGACACTGTCCAAAAATGCCGCTCGGCTAAAGCCTGCCGGCCCGTAGCCGCCTCGACGCCGTATGCACCGCCTTGACGGGCATGCGCAGCGTCTCGATGCCGTACGCAGCGTCTCGATGCCGTACGTCACGTGCGAACTTCCCGCGGTCTTCGCTCGAACTTCACGTCAACTCGTGCAGGATCACTCAACCTCCGCGCGGCCCCCGCTTCCGGTTTGGTCGCGCTTGCCGCACACGGTCGCATGCTCGAGGGACAGGCCCTTTACCTTTCTGACACTTTGGAATTATTTTTTTCCTTTTCTGCTCCTCGCTGGCCATCTGTTCCAAACCCTAATCACCAAATGCATCGGAAAAAAAACCGTCTTTGATTCTTTTGCCAAATCCTTCAAAACTACATCCCCTAGTTCTTGATTCCATCAGCAACGGGAACAATTCCTCGCTAACTCCTCTCGATACCTATCAGATCAAAGGCAGCGCGGTGGCGCAGCGGTAGAGTTGCTGCCTAACAGCGCCAGAGACCCGGGTTCCATCCCGACTACGGGCGTTGTCTGTACGGAGTTTGTACGTTCTCCCCGTGACCGAGATGAGAAAAACATTTTTCACACAGAGAGTGGTGAATCTGTGAAATTCTCTGCCACAGAAGGTAGTTGAGGCCACAGTTCATAGGCTATATTTAAGAGGGAGTTAGATGTGGCCCTTGTGGCTAAAGGGATCAGGGGGTATGGAGAGAAGGCAGGTACAGGATACTGAGTTGGATGATCAGCCATGATCATATTGAATGGCGGTGCAGGCTCGAAGGGCCGAATGGCCTCTACTCCTGCACCTATTTTCTATGTTTCTATGTGACCTGTGTGGGTTTTCTCTGAGATCTTCGATTTCCTCCCGCACTCCAAAGACGTGCAGGTTTTAAGTTAATTGGCTTGGTGTAAATGATAATTGTCCCTTGTGTGTGTGGGATAGTGTTAATGTGCGGGGATCGCTGGTCGGCGTGGACTTGATGGGCTGAAGGGCCTGTTTCTGAGCTGTACCTCCAACTAATCTCTAACTAAATCCCTTCACAACCTCCATTGTCGAGGAGAAGATGCGCTGTGAAGGATGTTTGTGTAAATTGTGTTGTGTCTTGGGTCTTTTTCGTTTTGTATGTATCCAAAGCAAGCGTTGTCTGCGGAGGGCGCTCAGCATCGCCAAGGACTGCTCTCACCCCAACCATGGACTGTTTACCCTCCTACCATCCGGGAGGCGCAACAGGTCTCTCCGTTGCCGAACCAGCGGGTCGAGGAACAGCTTCTTCCTGGCGGCTGTCACTCTACTCAACAACGTACCTCGGTGACTGCCAATCACCACCCCCCCCCCCGGACACTTATTATTATTTATTCAAATTGTTTGCTATGTCGCTCTTCCAGGGAGATGCTAAATGCATTTCGTTGTCTCTGTACTGTACACTGACAATGACAATTAAAATTGAATCTGAATCTGAATCTGATGACTGCAGAAACGACATTTCGTTTGGACCTCAACGGGGTCCAAACGACAAATAAATTGTATCATATTGTATTGCATAGATGCTGCTGCACCCGCTGAGTTTCTCGGGACGACATGTTGTCTATTTCCTTTGGGTTTCAGCCCGAAACGTTGCCTATTTCCTTCACTCCATAGATGCTGCTGCACCCGCTGAGTTCCTCCAGCACTTTTGTCTACCTTCGGTTGTCTACCAGCATCTGCAATTCCTTCTCAAACAGCAAACGCAACTGCAACTGTTTCCACTAAAGCTCGTAATGCCACTTCCATTTTAAGTCGCCAACTTCAAAAACACAACAGGAGGTTATCTGAAGACCGCAACAATAAAATCGCATTCTTTTTTCCTTTAAAAATTCAGGTAAATTAAAATGAATGTAACTTGCGGAAGAGTTTCATTTACACGGCCCGGGATTTTATGTTGAGTCTTCAAAACCGATTACGCACATCTGCAGAGACTGGGCATCTTTTAAAATATTTAGCAGCGAGCTCCTGAACGGGACATAAAATTGCTATTTATTGTATTTAATATTTCATCTACCAAGGCTGAAAATATTGCAGAGAGCTCGAGGCCGGCCTGAATGGAAAAGGTTGCATTGATACAAATGAACAGTCCCCTCCACTTAAAAGCTGTGTTTCAACGAACTGATATTGACTAGGGAAAGGAAAGCAGTCAGAATACCGGATCTACACAGCCCTCTCCGCTCAGCTGAGGAGTGATCATTCGTTAACCTTTTAGCAAAGAACTCAAAAGAACTCTACAAGAACCTGGAGTATTGTGTGCAGTTTTGGTCCCCTAGTTTGAGGAAGGACATTCTTGCTATAGAGGGAGTGCAGCGTAGGTTTACAAGGTTCATTCCCGGGATGGCGGGACTGTCATGGGCTGATTTAGATGAAGAGAGGCCCTAGGCTATTCCACTTGTGAGGCCCCTCCCAATCCCCTATGTAAGGCCCCTCCAAATCAGCCTATGAAGCCTATAGGTATATCTGGCCCTGCCGAGGCCTACCTAGATCTCGAGGCCCTAAGCTTAAGCTTGTGAAGCTTATACGTAAATCCGGCCTTGGCGGCTGGGCTTGTACACTCTGGAGTTTAGAAGGATGAGAGGGTATCTCATTGAAACATATAAGATTATTGAGGGTTTGGACACGCTAGAGGCAGGAAACATGTTCCTGATGTTGGGGGAGCCCAGAACCAGGGGCCACACACAGTTTAAGAATAAGGGGTAAGCCATTTAGAACGGAGACGAGGAAACACTTTTTCACACAGAGAGTTGTGAGTCTGTGGAATTCTCTGCCTCAGAGGGTGGTGGAGGCCGGTTCTCTGGATGCTTTCAAGAGAGAGCTAGATAGGGCTCTTAAAAATAGCGGAGTCAGGGGATATGGGGAGAAGGCAGGAACGGGGTACTGATTGGGGATGATCAGCTATGATCACATTGAATGGCGGTGTTGGCTCGATGGGCCGAATGGCCTACTCCTGCACCTATTGCCTATTGTCTATTGTCTATTGTCTAATCTGTGCGGAAAAAGAAACAGGTTTAACGTTTCAGATCGAGGACAGGAATCTGGTTCAGGAAACAAAATGTGTAGGAAGGAACTGCAGATGCTGGTTTACAGATAGATGGGCCGAAGGGCCAAAGATGCAGTATCTTTAAACTAAAAATAAAACTCAACAGGCCAGACAGCATCTGTGGAGGGAACTGGACAGTGGCCATTTTGAATCATGATAGACACAAAATGGTGGAGTAACTCAGCGGGACAGGCAGCATCTCTGGGGGGAAGGAATGGGCGACGTTTCGGGTCGAGACCCTTCTTCAGCCCGGTTAGGGATAAGGGAAAGAGGAGATCTAGATGACAATGTGGGAGAGATAAAGATAAGAATGTTGGAGCAACTCAGTGGGTCCAGGCAGTGTCATAGGAAGGAAATCAAATCTAATTGGGGCGGCACGGTGGCGCAGCGGTAGAGTTGCTGCCTTAGAGCGCCGGAGACCCGGGTTCGATCCTGACCATGGGAGCTGTCCGTACGGAGTTTGTACGTTCTCCCCGTAACCTGAGTGGGTTTTCTCTGGGTGCTCCGGTTTCCTCCCACACTTCAAAGAGGTACAGCGCATGTTTGTAGTCTAATTGGCTTCAGTAAATTGTCCCTAGTGTGTGGGATAGAACTGGTGTGCAACGTGGCGGCTCTTTGTGGACTGCCTGGGCATCTTGGTCAGCATGGGCAAGTCGGGCCGAAGGGCCTGTTTCCACCCTGTACAATTTTACCGGGCACCTCACTGAACCTAGACGCATGTGATGACAAAGTGTGTGTAGGAAGGAACTGCAGATGCTGGTTTACATAGACAATAGGTGCAGGAGGAGGCCATTCGGCCCTTCAAGCCAGCACCGCCATTCATCGTGATCATGGCTGATCATCCCCTATGAATAACCCGTGCCTGCCTTCTCCCCATATCCCTTGACTCCATTAGCCCCTAGAGCTCGATCTAACTCATGATAGACACAAAATGGTGGAGCAACTCAGCGGGGCAGGCAGCATCTCTGGAGAGAAGGAATGGGTGACGTTTCGGGTCGAGGCTCCTTCTTCTGTCTGAGAGTGATGGGACAACCAGCATCTCCAATTCCTTCCGGCACATTCTGTCTCCTCTGCTGCGACTCTCCTCAAGCTGTGTCGACTTTGAAGGAATTCTCCTCCTCCCGCGATGAGAATTCTGCGCGATCCTCCTTTGGTCTCCAACAGGAAGAGACCGGGGACTCTGGTGCCGACGACTCACCGTCGCCGTCGCGGGGCTGGCCGAGTCCGGAGCGGGTGGAGCGGTGGAGGAGCGCTGCTGCTGCTGCTGCTGCTGCGGCCCGACCGGAGAGTCGGAGGCTTCAACGGCAGGTCTGTGGACGGCGGCACCGCGGGTCCCTGGAGGGAGACCGCTTTTCAGGGCTCTCGCAACGGCGACTTCTCCCGCCCGAGTTGCGGGGTTGAAGAGCTCCTGGAGCGGGGCCTGACATCACTGCCCCGCGCAGCTTGGAATGGCCGCGGGACTCTGCGAGCGCACGCCGGGGGCTCTAACAGCAAGACCCGGTGTGCGACCTCGCACCACCCGGCGTGGCTTTAATGGCCGCGGGACAATCGCCATCGCCAGCCGGGGGCTTTGACTTTGACTCTGACATCGGGGGGGGGGGGGGGGGGGGAGGGGAGAGTGCAGTGGAGAGATAAGTTTATTTGGCCTTCCATCACAGCAATGTGATGGATGTTTATGTTAATTATGTTGTGTCTTGGGTCTATTTGTTTGTAATGTATGGCTGCAGAAACGGCATTTCGTTTGGACCTCAAGGGGTCCAAATGACAATTAAATGTATCTTGTATCTTGCCGCTCTCCCTTGTGAATTATCCTGGGACAATTGTTCTTTATCTCCCTGCATCACAGCCTATATCCCTCGCTTCTCTTTCCCGTGACTTTCAGCCAGAAGAAGAGTCTCGACCGGAAACGTCACCCATTCCTTCTCTCCAGAGATGCTGCCTGTCCCGCTGAGTTACTCCAGCTTGCTGTAGCTATTGACGACAAGGATACTGATTGAGTCATCGAACATGAT
>NC_073412.1:8104128-8121628 GCF_028641065.1 Leucoraja erinaceus | reverse complement strand
TGTGTCTTAAAAGCTCGGCAAGGTTCTTTCATTACGGGACTATTGAACACTTCTCATTTGATCACTGCGATGTGTAGGATTTCTGTTGCCATGGCAACAACATGCTACGGTAACTGTTACAACACTCAGCTATTGAACTCTCGAATGTCAATCCCAAAACTTGTACGGGTGCCAACTTGGTGTATGAATTACCGGACTGGATACATTTGCAAGAGCACAAAGCCACGAGCTTCTGGCTTACTTCAACTCTTATCCGCAAGAAGGAACTGCAGATAGACACAAAATGCTGGAGTAACTCAGCGGGACAGGCAGCATCTCTGGAGAGGAGGACTGGGCAACTTTCCGGGTCGAGACCTTTCTTCAGACACAAAGGAACTGCAGATGGGTGCAGCAGCATCTATGGAGCAAAGAAAATAGGCAACGTTTCGGCCCGAAACGTTGCCTATTTCCTTCGCTCCATAGATGCTGCTGCACCCGCTGAGTTTCTCCAGCTTTTTTGTGTAACCTTCGATTCTCCAGCATCTGCAGTTCCCTCTTAAACACAAGGAACTGCAGATGCCAGTTTAGACTGGAGATAGTCACAAAATGCTGGAGTAACTCAGCGGGACAGGCAGCGTTTCGGGAGAGAAGGAATGGGCGACGATGTTTTGGGTCGAGAAGGGTCTCAGCCAGAAGAAGGGTCTCGACCCAAAACGTCACCCATTCCTTCTCTCCACATATGCGGCCTGTCCCGCTGAGTTACTCCAGCATTTCAACACAATACCTCATTCACAAGCCCACACTTTGTCGAAACTTGGCTCCTTCACAGAGCAATGTAGCTTTTTATCAAATATCACAATTGCAAGCAATGCAGCCTAATGTTGGATTAGTGTAGTCTATTGTCATGTGTACTGAGGTACAGTGAAAAGCTTTTGTTGCGTGCTAACCAGTCAGCGGAAAGACAATTCAGGATTGCAATCAATCCATTTACCACATATGGATACATGATAAGGGAATATCGTTTAGTGCAAGGTAAAGCCAGCAAAGTCCGATCAATGATATGGTATACAATGTAGGAAGGAACTGCAGGTGCTGGTTTAAACTGAAGGTAGACACAAAAAGCCGGAGTAACTCAGCGGGGCGGGCAGCATCTCTGGAGAGAAGGAATGGGCGACGTTTCGTGTCGAGACCCTTCTTCAGACCGAAACATCACCTATCCCATCTCTCCAGAGTTGCTGAGTTGTTCCAGCTGTTTTTGTCCATGTATAGTTGACATTTTAGTATAGTCTAGTTTATTGTCACATGTACATAGTTTGGGGTTAGTTTATTGTCCCGTGTATCGAGGTACAGTGAAAATCTCTTTGTTGGGGCTCTCCTGTCAGCGATAGACTATACATGATTACAATCGAGCCGTCCACAGTGTACAGATAAAAGATAAAGGGGAAAAACATGAATAAAGTTCAGAGCAAGATAAGTCCGATCAAAGATAGAAACATAGAAACATAGAAAATAGGTGCAGGAGTAGGCCATTCGGCCCTTCGAGCCTGCAGATTCAGATTCAGATTCAGATTCAATTTTAATTGTCATTGTCAGTGTACAGTACAGAGACAACGAAATGCATTTAGCATCTCCCTTGAAGAGCGACATAGCAAACGATTTGAATAAAATAATAATAAGTGTGGGGGGGGGGGGGGGGGGGGGGGGGGGGGGGTGATTGGCAGTCACCGAGGTACGTTGTTGAGTAGAGTGACAGCCGCCGGAAAGAAGCTGTTACTCGACCTGCTGGTTCGGCAACGGAGAGACCTGTAGCGCCTCCCGGATGGTAGGAGGGTAAACAGTCCATGGTTGGGGTGAGAGCAGTCCTTGGCGATGCTGAGCGCCCTCCGCAGACCGCCATTCGATATGATCATGGCTGATCATCCAACTCAGGATGGTTCAGATGTCTTATAACAGCTGGGAAGAAACTGTCCCTGAATCTGGAGGTGTGTGTGTTCCCACACTTCTGTACCCTTGGCCTGATGGGGGAGGGGAGAAGAGGGAGTGACCAGGGGTGCGATTCGATCTCCATTTTACTGCTGGCCTTGCCGAGGCAGCGTGAGGTGTGAATGGAGTCAATGGAAGGGGGAGGTCGGCTTGCGTGATGGTCTGGGCTGCATCCACAACTCTGTACAATTGAGGTACAGTGAAAAGCTTCCTAGTTGCATGCTATCCAGTCAGCGGAAAGACTATACATGTCTGCGCTCAATATACCGTTTAGCGCAAGATAAAATCCAGCAACGTCTGATTATAAGATCATGACGGGAGCAGAGAGGGTGAATGCACAGAGTATTTTATTCAGGGCAGGGGAATCGAGAAGCAGAGGACATTGGTTTAAGGTGAGAAGGGAATTATTGAAGAGAGACCTGAGGGGCAACTTGTTCATGCAGAGGGTGATGGGTATATAGACTGAGCAGCCAGAGGCAGATAGCTCAAAGACATTTAATAGGGGCTTTAGGTTAGAGATACAGCATGGAAACAGGCCCTTCACCCGTTCAGGAGAATATTCACCAACTTGAACAAAAGCAGCCATCTGCACTGCAGTCTGTAGAAGGGTCTCGACCTAAAACGTCACCTATTCCTTCGCTCCATAGATGCTGCCTCACCCGCCGAGTTTCTCCAGCATTTTTGCCCACCTTGGATTTTTCCAGCATCTGCAGTTCCTTCTTAAACAACTGCACTGAATTAATATTTTTGGTCTTTGTCCCGATAGCTGTTTGCACGAGCTGTCACTGGAAGGGAAGGAGCAAGATCCCAGAATAGCCCGTGCCTTTATATGGGGCATTTTACTGATGCTCGCAAAGGTTTGCATGGTTTAGAATGAATCATCTGGCTGTACACGCAAAATAATCATGACTTAATTCCTGGCAGTTTTAATGTGTCCCTGATATAATCTTATTATTTTCAAAGACATTTTCCAAAAATGGCAGTTGAGTGACTGGATCATATCAACGCTATATTAATAGTCCCAACCACTTTGGGACGTAAGTGATAAGATAACTGGCGGTTCGTTGAGCTCATTTTCCAGAGGCCCAGACCAATGGTGAGGAATTCAAGTACCATTACATCAAACTCTGAAAGGGCGGCAGGGTGGCACAGTGGTAGAGTTGCTGCCTTGCAGCGCTCACAGCGCCAGAGACCCAGGTTCGATCCCGACTGCGGGTGCTGTCTGTACGGAGTTTGTATGTTCTCCCCGTGACTGTATAGGTTTTCTCCGGGAGCTCTGGTTTCCTCCCACACTCCAAAGACATACTGGTTTCTAGGTTAATTAAAACATGGTACTGCAGTCCGTAGAAATGTCTCGACCTAAATTTGGGTTTGTGTGTGTGTGTGTGTGTGTGGGTGTGGGGGTGTGTGTGTGGTGGTGTGTGGGTGTGTGTGTGTGTGTGTGTGTGTGTGTGTGTGTGTGTGTGTGTGTGGGTGTGTGTGTGTGTGTGTGTGTGTGTGTGTGTGTGTGTGTGTGTGTGTGTCTACGTGTGTGTGTGTGCATGTGTGTGTGTGTGTGTGTAGGATAGTGTTATTGTGGGTTAACTATGTAACGCCTAATAGGCCAGACTTTAAGGAAAGGATCAATAGACAATAGGTGCAGTAGTAGGCCATTCGGCCCTTCGAGCCAGCACCGCCATTCAACGTGATCATCCCCAATCAGTACCCCGTTCCTGCCTTCTCCCCATATCCCCTGTCTCCACTATCTTTAAGAGCCCTATCTAGCTCCCTCTTGAAAGTATCCAGAGAACTGGCCTCCACCGCCCTCTGAGGCAGAGAATTCCACACTCACAACTCTCCGTGTGAAAAAAGTGTTTCCTCGTCTCCGTTCTAAATGGCTTACCCCTTATTCTTAAACTGTGACCCCTGGTTCTGGACCATGTTAGAGGGCAAGTGGTATTAAAGGGCTGTCCCACTTGGGCGACCAAATCCGCGAGTTCAGAAGAGTTTGCCCTCGACTCACACTCGCAGCATGGTCGACACGAGGTCCTAGGAGGTCTTCGTAACTCTCCTTCATGCTCGAGAGTAGTTTCCGCGTACTCGAGGCTTCAGCTAGGTAGCGGTGTATTTTTCAACATGCTGAAAAATGCCCGCGAGTAAAAAAAGGTCGCCATGGAAAAAATCAATACTTTTTTTACTCGTAGGTTTAGTCGTAGTAGGTCGGCACATTAGTCGTAGATAATCGAGGGTGGTTGAAGGTAGTCTTAGATAGTCTTCATCATTGTCGAAGGAGATCAAAGGAGGTCGGCTTCACTCTCCACTATTTGGTGTCCAATTTTCCCGAAGTTAGTTGTAGCCAGTTGTAGCTGGTCTTCTACATAGTGGAAGGAGGTCTTCAACATGACATTTTTTCAAACTCTCCTAAACTCTTCCAAACTCGCCAATTAGGTTGCCGCAGTGGGACAGCCCCTTTAGGTATACAATCATTTAACTCATGCTTCAAGCGCTTTGGAGAGGAGGCAGAAGAGGTTTACCAAACGCTGCCATATTAAAAGATATAGCAATCTGGAGAGGTTGGGCAGATATGGATTGTTATTTCTGTTGAGGGGAGACTGATATATAAAAACTGATATGTAAAACATCAAATATAAAATGTAAAATAGGATATATTTAATATAAGATAGAAACAAAAAGCTGGAATGATGACGGAACAGGCAGCATCTCGGGAGAGAAGGAATCGGTGACGTTTCGGGTCGAGACCCTTCTTCAGAAATAGGGCTGGTGTGTGTCGGCTTCTCTAGAGAGGATGAGAATGAACTCAAATTAACTTCCATTCTGGGCCAAGTTGTGTTGTCGAAGGTCATGCTTATTACCAAGTGAACGTTGCGTTCCCATTCATTCTCTCCGGAGATGCTGCCTGTCGCGCTCAGTTACTCCAGCTTTTTGTGTCTATCTTCGGTTTAAACCAGCATCTGTAGTTCCTTCCTGCACATGGAGCCGAAATACATCTGCAACCTCCAGGTTCAGGAATAGCTGCTTCCCCACAGCCATCAAACTATTAAACACATCTTCAAACAAACTATGAACTATAACAACCTATTGCACTTAATCTGTTCACTGATATGTGTATATATATATATATATATTCTATGGTATATGGACACACTGATCTGATCTGCATTTATGACTACAATATACGAAGGTTTACAAGATTAATTCCTGCAATGAGGGGATTGACATATGAGGAAAGGTTAAGTAGGCTGGAACTCTACTCTTTGGAGTTTAGAAGAATGAGAGGCGATCTCATTGAAACATATAAGATCGTGAGGGGCCTTGATCGGGTGGATGCACCGAGGATGTTCCCAATGATCGGGGAAACTAGAACTAGGGGACATAGTTGCAGAATAAGGGGGGGCTCTTTTAAAACTGAGATGAGGAAGAACTTCTTCACCCAGAGGGTTGTTAATTTATGGAATTCACTGCCCCAGGGAGCAGTGGAAGCAGAAATTTTAAATATATTTAAGACTAAAATAGATGTTTTTTTAGCTGCCAAGGGTAAGGGGCTACGGGGATCTCAGGGATATGGACCTAGGTATGGTTAGTATAGTAAGACCTGAGTGATCTCCTGGACAAGTGTCGATCGCCTAGATTGGGGTGAGGAGAGGAATTTCCCGGAGTTTTTTTCCCGAATTGGCTTATTACCTGGGTTTTTATCCGGTTTTTTGCCTCTCCCAGGAGATCACGAGGTTCTCGGGGTCAGTTAGAGGGGTGATAGCGGTATAAACCAGCAGGGTAGTGTCTTCCTGTTCTGAGTGTCTTGTGTCTACTGTTTGTGGGTAAGTGTGTCTGTTTAGTGTTCAGCCATGAGCGAATGGCGGTGCGGGCTCGATGGACCTGGTGGTCTGCTCTCGCACCTACTTTCTATGTTTCTATCTATGTTGTGCTGCAGCAAGCAAGAATTTCATTGTCCTATTCAATTCAATTCAATTCAACTTTAATGTCATCGCACAAATACAAGTATCAGTACTATCTGGGACACATGACAATAAATTCTCTTGACTTGTCGTGACTTGGCTTAGAAACATAGAAACATAGACAATAGGTGCAGGAGTAGGCCATTCGGCCCTTCGAGCCAGCACCGCCATTCAATATGATCATGGCTGATCATCCAACTCAGTATCCTGTACCTGCCTTCTCTCCATACCCCCCTGATCCCTTTAGCCACAAGGGCCACATCTAACTCCCTCTTAAATATAGCCAATGAACTGACCTCAACTACCTTCTGTGGCAGAGAATTCCACAGATTCACCACTCTCCGTGTAAAAAATGATCTTCTCATCTCGGTCCTAAAAGACTTCCCCCTTATCCTTAAACTGTGACCCCTAGTTCTGGATTTCCCCAACATCGGGAACAATCTTCCTGCATCTAGCCTGTCCAACCCGTTAAGAATTTTGTAAGTTTCTATAAGATCCCCCCTCAATCTTCTAAATTCTAGCAAGTACAAGCCGAGTCTATCCAGTCATTCTTCATATGAAAGTCCTGCCATCCCAGGAATCAGTCTGGTGAACCTTCTCTGTACTCCCTCTATGGCAAGAATGTCCTTCCTCAGATTAGGAGACCAAGACTGTACGCAATACTCCAAAGGTGTGGTCTCACCAAGACCCTGTACAACTGCAGTAGAATCTCCCTGCTCCTATACTCAAATCCTTTTAAACCCCTTAAGAATGTTGTAAGTTTCTATAAGTTTCTATAAGATTCCCCCCTCAATCTTCTAAATTCTTGCGAGTACAAGCCGAGTATCCAGTCTTTCTTCATGTGGCTTGAGTTAATATATATATATATTTTTATAAAATGATGAGAGCCTTCAATAGGGTAGACTTGCTGGCATTTTGTGAACAAAATATGCCTGACTTTGAACATATATCGGAGAACGTGATGTATTTTTAAATGTTTAAGAAGGGCTTCTTCAGTCTGAAGAAGGGTTTCGGCCCAACGTTGCCTATTTTGTAAGTTTCTTATAGAAACTTACAAAATTCTTAAGGGGTTGGACAGGCTAGATGCAGGAAGATTGTTCCCTATGTTAGGGAAGTCCAGGACAAGGGGTCACAGCTTAAGGATAAGGGGGAAATCCTTTAAAACCGAGATGAGAAGAACTTTTTTCACACAGAGAGTGGTGAATCTCTGGAACTCTCTGCCACAGAGGGTAGTTGAGGGCACAGTTCATTGGCTATATTTAAGAGGGAGTTAGATGTGGCCCTTGTGGCTAAGGGAATCAGGGGGTATGGAGAGAAGGCAGGTATGGGATACTGAGTTGGATGATCAGCCATGATCATATTGAATGGCGGTGCAGGCTCGTAGGGCCGAATGGCCTACTCCTGCACCTAATTTCTATGTTTCTATGTTTCCTTCGCTCCATAGATGCTGCCTGCACCCGCTGAGTTTCTCCAGCACTTTTGTCTACCATGTATTTTTAAATAATGGGAGTATGTCGGAGAGGACTGTTACAGCCTGCAGTAAACACCAGCAGTTGGTTCAACAAAGGTTTCTGATGGAAATCTAACGGAATACATTTTTGCCAAGTGGGAGAAGGATTATCTTTATGGAACATTAATAATTGGAAATATGGAATACTTGCAAAGAATAAAATGCTATTTGAGAAATGCTTCTCGGCTCAGTATAAATATATGCCTTTTATGGCAACTGCAATGCCTGAAGTTCAAACAAAACTCAAGGGCCTTTTTCTCTGCAAAGTAACAAATGTCCCGGAGGTAGACAACGATAAATCTCCTGAAGATTTATTAAGAGTTTGTTGCTGGGAGACCAGAACCAACCAACACTGTGCCTCATAGAAGCAGGAGATAGACACAAAATGCCGGGGTAAGTCCGCGCGGGTCTGGAGAACAGGGATAGGGTGTCATTTCTCTCCCGAATGTGTGAAAACGCACACCGCCAGATTCAGGGACGGCTTCTTCCCAGCTGTTCGAGAAGGAACTGCAGATGCTGGAAAATGGAAGGTAGACAAAAGTGCCAGAGAAACTCAGCGGGTGCAGCAGCATCTATGGAGCGAAGGAAATAGGCAACGTTTCGGGACGAAACCAAAAGGAAATAGGCAACGTTTCGGGTCGAAACCCAAAGGGATTCGACCCGAAACGTTGCCTATTTCCATTGCTCCATAGATGCTGCTGCACCCGCTGAGTTTCTCCAGCACTTTTATCTACCTTCTTCCCAGCTGTTATCAGGCAACTGTGAAAACGCACACCTCCAGATTCAGGGCAACTGTGAAAATGCACACCTCCAGATTCAGGGATAGCTTCTTCACAGCTGTTTAAGAAGGAACTGCAGATGTCATCTCACCGACTGGAGATTCAGATTCAGATTCAGATTCAATTTTAATTGTCATTGTCAGTGTACAGTACAGAGACAACGAAATGCATTTAGCATCTCCCTGGAAGAGCGACATAGCAAACGATTTGAATAAATAATAATAAGTGTCCGGGGGGGGGGGGTGGTGATTGGCAGTCACCGAGGTACGTTGTTGAGTAGAGTGACAGCCGCCGGAAAGAAGCTGTTCCTCGACCTGCTGGTTCGGCAACGGAGAGACCTGTAGCGCCTCCCGGATGGTAGGAGGGTAAACAGTCCATGGTTGGGGTGAGAGCAGTCCTTGGCGATGCTGAGCGCCCTCCGCAGACAGCGCTTGCTTTGGACAGACTCAATGGAGGGGAGCGAGGAACCGGTGATGCGTTGGGCAATTTTCACCGAGCGGTCCTGAGTTACTATCGACCTCATTGGAGACCCTCGGATGTTCTTGAATTGGACTTTACTGGACTTTATCTTACACTAAACATTATTCCCTTTATCCTGTATCTGTACACTGTGGACAGCTCAATTGGAATCATGTATTGTCTTTCCGCTGACTGGTTAAAGCCCTGTCCCACGGTACGAGTTCATTCCAAGAGCTCTCCCGAGTTTTAAAAAAATCAAACTCGTGGTAAGCACGGAGAATGAACGTAGCGGGTACGTCGGAGCTCGGGGACGTCTCTTAGCGGCTCGTAACGCCAACGGCAGGTACTCGGGAAGACTCGCTAACGGCAGGTAAGCACGGGGAAGACGCGTGAAGATTTTTCGACATGTTGAAAAATGTCCACGAGAGCCCCGAGCGGCCATTACCGTAAATCTCCGAGTTCGAATCAGGGCAAACTCGGGCGAGCTCTTGGAATGAACTCGTACAGTGGGACAAGGCTTTTAGCACGCAACAACAACGTTTTTCACTGTACCTCGGTAGAAGTGACAATAAACTAAACTGAACTGACACAAAAGCTGGAGTAACTCATCGGTTCAGCCAACTTCTCTGGAGAAAAGGAATAGGTGACGTTTCGGGTCGAGACCCTTCTTCAGAAATAGGACCTTGGTGGATGTCAACATCTCTAGAGAGGATGAGAATGAATACAAATTAACTTCCATTCTGGGCCAAGTTGTGTTCTCAAGGTCATGCTTATTCCCAAGTGCACGTTCTGTTCCAGGACAACAACGGGTTCAAAGGCTATGCTACTTTCCCAAGGCCATTTAGTTTCGTTTAGTTTTAGTTTAGAGATACAGTGCGGGAACAGGCCCTTCGGCCCTCCGAGTCCGTGACGACCAGTGATGCCGAAAGACATGGATAACACCGTCCTACACACACCAATTTAGAAGATTTTGAGAGGGGATCTTATAGAAACTTACAAACCGCGCCAATTTGGACCCTACATACCTGTAGTTCTTTGGAGATGTGGGAGGAGATCTCAGGGGGAAACAGCTTAAGGATCACGGGGAGATCCTTTACAAACTCCATGAGAAGAACTTTTTTCACCCATAGTCAGGATCGAATCCTGGGGTCTCGGGCGAGGGTAGTAAGGCAGTTCATTGGCTAACTTAAGAGGGAGTTGGATGTGTGCCCTTGCCACCGTGCAGGGCCCCTGGAGAAAGGCAGGTACGATACTGAGCCACCCTCAAAGCCATGGTCATATTGAAAGAGTCAGGGAAGAAGAATGGCCTACTATGCACCATTTCTAGTTTCTATGTTTCTATAGGAGCAAAATTAGGCCATTCGGCCCATTGAGTAAACTCCGCCATTCAATCATGGCTGACCTATTTTCCATCCTCAATCCCCTTCAGGGACCTGGGTTCGAACCACAATAATGGTGCTTTCTGTACGTTCTCCTTGTGACCACGTGGGTTTTCTCCAGGTGCTCAGGTTTCCTCCCACACTCCAAAGACGTGCAGGTTCGTAGGTTAATTTGGCTGCATTCAAAATTGTAAATTGTCCCTAGTGTGTAGGATAGTGTGTGGGGATCGCTGGCCGGACCGGACTCGGTGGGCCGAAGGGCCTGTTTCCACGCTGTGTCTCTAAACTAAACCAAACCAAAGAGCGCGTTGAATCGACCCTCTCTGCATAAACCACGACACCACCTCCGCTCAGTCACGAACATTCTGCACCAGAATGATCCCAGGGATGAGTGGGTTAGCCTATGACGAGCATTTGTCGGCACTGGGCCTGTACTCGCTGGAGTTTAGAAGAATGACGGGGGGTGGAGGCCTCATTGAAACTCACAGAACAGTGAAAGGCTTGGATAGAGTGGATGTGGAGAGGATACTTCCACCAGTGGGAGAGTCTAGGACTAGAGGTCACAGCCCTCCGAATTAAAGGACTTTCTTTTAGGAAGGAGATGAGGAGAAATTTCTTGAGCCAGAGGGTGGTGAATCTGTGGAATTCTTTGCCACAGAACACTGTGGAGGCCAAGTCAGTGGATATTTTTAAGGCAGAGATAGGTAGATTTTTGTATAGTATGGGTGTAAGGGGCTATGGGTTGAATGGGGCTAGGAGGGAGAGATAGATCATTGAATGGCAGAGTAGACTTGATGGGCCAAATGGCCTAATTCTACTCCTATCTCCTATGACCTTGTGACCTTGTGACATAACCAAGCGCTGTCAATTAAGAATATTTCCATTAGCAACGTCAATCTATCTAATTAAAGCTCTTTCACCGCACGACTTGAAAAATGGTTTCCCTTTTATTCTACATCTTTTTATCAGTCGGGCGGGCTATTTGGAGGATATTTTTTGAAGGGTCGCCTCGGTATCTCAATGCCACAGTGCGGCTCTGTGTGGCTCCGTGCCCTATCTGGGCCCATCCAGTGGAAGCCACCACTGATAATCCTCTTCCTCTCGTCTCCAGCTCCAGTAAATAACCGCTTCCTGTTGACGGATTGTCACAAAGCTGACAACTTTTTTTTTTTTTTTTATCAAAAAATGTATTATATTAAATTATTAAAAAACGATATTTACACTCCAACAAAACATAGAAACATGGAAAATATGTGTCTACACAAGAGGTGGGTGTTACTGCTGAGGCCAGGAATTACAGCAGGTCCTTGCTTGGATGGCATGGCTTATTAGAAACATAGATACATAGAAAATAGGTGCAGGAGTAGAGGCCATTCAGCCCTTCGAGTCTGCACCGCCATTCAATATGATCATGGCTGATCATCCAACTCAGTATCCTGTACCTGCCTTCTCTCCATACCCCCTGATCCCTTTAGCCACAAGGGCCACATCTAACTCCCTCTTAAATATAGCCAATGAACTGTGGCCTCAACTACCTTCTGTGGCAGAGAATTCCACAGGTTCACCACTCTCTGTGTGAAAAATGTTTTTCTCATCTCGGTCGTAAAAGATTTCCTCCTCATCCTTAAACTGTGACCCCTTGTTCTGGACTTCCCCAACATCGGGAATAATCTTCCTGCATCTAGCCTGTCCAACCCCTTAAGAATTTTATAAGTTTCTATAAGATCTTCCCTCAATCTTCTAAATTCTAGCGAGTACAAGCTGAGTCTATCCAGTCTTTCTTCATATGAAAGTCCTGACATCCCAGGAATCAGTCTGGTGAACCTTCTCTGTACTCCCTCTATGGCTAGAACCAACCACCATAATACAACTGTGTTACAATCCTTATTGAGGATACATTCAACACCCAGCGGAGCCCAGCGATCCCAGAACTCCCTCAGGATGCCCGTGGACAGGGCGTATTCCCTTTCTAACCGCACCCGGGTATGGACGCAACCCCGGAAAAGGGGCTCGGGTAGAGACCTCCACCGCCTGGTGCTGTGACTCGCAGATGGCCAGCTTGGCCAGGCCCAGGAGCAACCCAACCAGGACATCTTCAGCCCTCTCCCCTATGCACAAGGTGTCCAAAGATGAGGGTTGTGGGTGAGAAGTGCAGCCAGAAGGCAAGGAGCATTCATTATATATAATAGCTGGGAAAAAATTAATATTAACATTTTGGACAATTAAAATATGGATTATGGAGATATGGAGATGTCTGAGACCTTACACTTGGAAAAAAAAAATTAGGCTTGTCGTAATTGACAAACCAGAATTGTTTGCTAGAATATGGTCTCCATTGATTGATTTTCTGAAAGGGTAAAAGACCTGCCCCACCAGCATGCGACTCCATGCGGCAAGCGCGACCTAACGTGGTCGCTTGAGCCGTACGGCCTCGCGGGGCCGGTCCCATTTCGATCGCCGGAGCCGTATGGAGCTGTGCGGGGCTGGTCCCGACATCGCGCGGGGCTCCGAAAAACTGATCGTGTTCAAAAATTCCGCGCGGCAACGGCCTGCCGGCCCGCAGCCGCCTCGACGCCGTACGTCACGCAACGGACTTCCCGCGGACTTCGCTCGAACGTCACGTCACTCACTCGACCTCCGCGCGGCCCCCGCTTCTGGTTTGGTCGCGCTTGCCGCATGCAGGTCGCATGCTCGTGGGACAGGCCCTTAAATTGGTCCATTGACTTAAATCTACTCTGATCAAGAAGGCTCATCAGCGTCTCTTCTTCCTGAGGAGACTGAAGAAGATCCATCTGTCTCCTCAGATCCTGGTGAACTTCTACCGCTGCACCATCGAGAGCATCCATACCAACTGCATCACAGTATGGTATGGCAACTGCTCTGTCTCCGACCGGAAGGCATTGCAGAGGGTGGTGAAAATTGCCCAACGCATCACCGGTTCCTCGCTCCCCTCCATTGAGTATGTCCAAAGCAAGCGCTGTCTGCGGAGGGCGCTCAGCATCGCCAAGGACTGCTCTCACCCCAACCATGGACTGTTTACCCTCCTACCATCCGGGAGGCGCTACAGGTCTCTCCGTTGCCGAACCAGCAGGTCGAGGAACAGCTTCTTTCTGGCGGCTGTCACTCTACTCAACAACGTACCTCGGTGACTGCCAATCACCACCCCCCCCCCCCCCCCCCCCCCCCGGACACTTATTATTATTTATTCAAATCGTTTGCTATGTCGCTCTTCAATGGAGATGCTAAATGCATTTCGTTGTCTCTGTACTGTACACTGACAATGACAATTAAAATTGAATCTGAATCTGAATCTGAATCTGAATTGGCCCTTGACTGAAACTTGAATCCAGGATTTTTTTAATTTTTTTTTTTTTAATTTAGCGAATGCAAAGTCCTTTAGCCAAGCAGTTGCCTCTTGATCTGCTGTATGAAGGGTGACCAGTCCTCCTTTGAGCCTTTGTTGACGGCATGCTTCAATGATGTGTTGCATTGTTTGCTGCTCTCCACAAGACTGCTGCCCCATTTGTGAAGGCTGTCCAAGCAGGGGCCATGTCCAGTCCTGAATCTATTCAGCGTCGCCCACTGCTTCCTTGGGAGATTGGTGCCAGGGACCAGGATTGGATAAACGGTTACACTTTTTAATCTACGGACCTATCTCCAAAATTGTGTTATTAGTGATTTTTCTCATGTTCTCTCTTTTTTCTCCCTCCCTTCGTTCTATAGCTCAACCTTTCCAAAAATCTATTAAAAAAATAAACAAATAGAAGCTGTGTTAATATGTATATGATAAATAAATTGTGTGTTTGGTTATGATGTGTATATGCTGCTAATAAAAATATTTATTTAAAAAAAAAGGCAAGGAGTTGGCAACCCTTAGAAGGACTGACAGCTCGAAGAATTCGGAGCTTGATGAAGCCATGGGGGTAACTAGCGAGGGGGGGGAGTGGCGTGAGGGGAGGGGAATTACAATGGGTACCACACGGTGTTGGGGGTGGGGGTGGGGGAAACAAAGGACAAAGGACATTTATTGTCACATACACCAATTGGTGCAGTGAAATTTGAGTTGCCATTGCAGCACACCAATAAGATAAACACAACATTGTAGAATTTAACATAAAACATAAAAAAACATCCCCCCCACGGCGGGATCAACGTTCCCCACTGTGAGGGAAGGCAGCAACGTTCAGTCCTCTTCCTCAGTTCACCGTCTGTTGAGGCCTCCGCAGTCGCCGCTACGGGCCCGACGTTTCAGGCCCTCGGAGACTCTCAGCCGCCCTGGAGCCTCCGAATCAGCCGCTTCTTACCGCAGGCTTCCGAAGTCCACAGGCCGAGCTGGGCGGAGATTCAACGCTGGTGACCTTGTCGAGAGATCCCAGGGCTCCACAAACAATGGACAATGGGGACCCAGTGTGGGGGGGGGAGGGGGCTCCACAAACAATGGACAATGGGGACCCAGTGTGGGGGGGGGGGGGGGGGGGGGGGAGGGGGGAGGGGGCTCCACAAACAATGGACAATGGGGACCCAGTGTGGGGGGGGGGGGGGCGCCGTGAGGGAGGGGGGGGGGGGGGAGGAGGAACTGGCATGGGGGGGGGGGGGCAGGGTGGGATTTGCAACTTTGTAAAGTGCCCTTTATGTGGCGACTATTTGCATACCTTGGCAAGGTGCACAAGCAAAGAATTTCACCGTGACTTGTCACATGTGGCAATATTCAATCAATCAATCAATCAGAAGGCTTCACGTTTCATTCTCAATCAATGCCTGGGTTTTTAGCCCCACCCTCCGCCCATGATAGACCTCACCTGCCCTCGCCGTTAGTTAGCAGGAAGGAACTGCAGATGCTGGTTTACACTAAAGTGCTGGAGTAACTCAGCGGGTCAGGCAGCGTCTCTGGGGAGAAGGAATGGGTGACGTTTCGGGTCGATTACATTTATCTCTGCATGCTTCCGTGCCACCTTCTCCTCGATAACAATGATCTATTCTACATTTTGCTTCCCCCTCTTCCCCTTTGATGTCTCCTTTTCACACCTTCCCCTTCCTTATCTCTGTCTCTCCCTGACTCTCAGCCTGAGGAAGGGCCTCGACCCGAAACGCCACAGATTCCTTTTCTCCAGAAGAGATGCTGCCTGACCCGCTTTAATTACTACAGCTCTTTGTGTCTATCTTCTCTTAGTCAGTCAGCAATTCTACCGCTGCACCAATATGGAGTGTCCGAGGTATCTTTCTTTTATCCTCAAAAGCATTTCGACTGCCTGTGTGAATTAGGTGTTTGGATAAACAATGGTATCTTGCCTTTCCCCAAAGCACTCCCATTCTAAATGGACAATTCAATGGAGCTATTTGTCTGCAACACAAATATTGAGCGATGCAATTGCAACCATTGAAATTCTATTCAATCACCTGCTGTTCAAAACAATAAAAACTGAATGTTATTTTTGTTCAGCAAGAATCCAGTCCCCCCCCCCCCCCCCCCCCCCCCCCCCCCCCCCCCCCCCACCCCCCCCCCCCCCCCCCCCCCCCCCCCCCCCCCCCCGGAGAGAGTTCTCCAGCAGGTGTCCTCCACAATGTTTGCTTGTGCTGAATAAAGGTGTTTGTTCATCCACCAACGATCCTACAGCGAGCAAGATGGCCCACTCGACGAGAAAGGCGTGTTACGCTCATGGGCAGATTCGTGGGTCATTTTCGGCGCCATTTCCGTAACCGGCTTCCGTCTCCGCACCAAAGATCCCGTCGTAGCGGAGCGGCGATACTAGTGCGGAGACGGAAGCCGGTTACGGAAACATCCTCGTAAAAATAAACGTTATTTGGTAAAAATCTTCTCCTCATTTTCAGAATTATAATTTATTAACACAAACTGTTCCCCCGCAACGTTGATTACACTGCGGGTCGGGTCCGGTTACTGAAATGGATGAAAAAAAGGCCCACGTTCCGCTCCGTTGCGTACTACACGTCAGCCCATTGCATTTAGCAGGAGTGGTCTATCTTGCTCCGCTATAGGATCTTTGGTCTCCATGTGGTAATTCACAGTCACAACATTGTCATCCTCTTGCATGTTTTCTGAAGTCTGGGGAAGGGTCTCGGCCCGAAACGTCACCCATTCCTTCTCTCCAGAGATGCTGCCTGTCCCGCTGAGTTACTCCGGCATTTTTGTGTCTATGTTCGGTGTCAACCAGCATCTGCAGTTCCTGCCTGCATGTTTTGTGAAGTGTCGGACAGCACGGAGCGCCAGAGACCCGGGTTCGATCCTGATTACGGGTGCTGTCTGTACGGAGTTTGGACGTTCCCCCTGTGGGTTTGAAACCACGTGAGATTGCTCTGGGTTCTCCGGTTTCCTCCCACATTCCAAAGACTTTGGTTTGTAGAATAGTTGGCTCCTGTAAATTGTCTCCAGTGTGGAGGATAGAAGGGCAGTGTACAGGTGATCACTAGTCGGCATGGACAGGGTGGGCCGAAGGGCCTTGTTCCATGCTGTATCTCTAAAACTAAAATCTATGTCATTCTATCTGTAGTGTTGGTGTGTGTGTGTGTGCTTGTGTGTGTGAGTCTATGAGTGTTTGTGTGTTTGTGAGTGTGAGTGTGTGTGAGTGTGAGTGTGTGTGAGTGTGAGAGTGTGTGTGTGTGGGTGAGAGTGTGTGTGTGTGTGTGTGTGTGTGTGTGTGTGAGTGTGTGTGAGAGTGTGTGTGAGTGTGTGTGAGTGTGTGTGTGTGTGTGTGAGAGTGTGTGTGTGTGTGTGAGTGAGTGTGTGTGAGTGTGTGTGTGTGTGTGTGTGTGAGTGTGTGTGTGTGAGTTGTGTGTGTGTGTTGTGAGTGTGTGTGAGAGTGTGTGTGTGTGTGTGTGTGTGTGTGTGTGTGTGTGTGTGTGTGTGAGAGTGTGTGTGAGTGTGTGTGTGTGTGTGTGTGTGTGTGTGTGAGTGTGTGTGTGTGTGTGAGTGTGTGTGTGTGTGTGTGTGTGTGTGTGTGTGTGTGTGTGTGTGTGTGTGTGTGAGTGTGTGTGAGTGTGTGTGAGAGTGTGTGTGTGAGTGTGTGTGTGTGTGTGTGTGTGTGTGTGTGTGTGTGTGTGTGAGTGTGTGTGTGTGTGTGTGTGTGTGTGTGTGTGTGTGTGTGTGTGAGTGTGTGTGTGTGTGTGTGTGTGTGTGTGTGAGAGTGTGTGTGAGTGTGTGTGAGTGTGTGTATGTGTGTGTGTGAGTGTGTGTGTGTGTGTGAGTGTGTGTGAGTGTGTGTGTGTGTGTGTGTGTGTGTGTGTGTGTGTGTGTGAGTGTGTGTGTGTGTGTGTGTGAGTGAGTGTGTGTGTTTGTGAGTGTGTGTGGGAGTGTGTGATGGTGTGTGTTTGTGAGTGTCTGAATGTGTGTGTGTGTGTGTGAGTGTGAGTGCGTGTGTGTGTGAGTGTGAGTGTACATGTGTGTGTGCCCATGCATGTGTGCGCTTGTGCACACGTTTGTGTGAGTGTGTGCGCATGCGTAAA
>NC_073412.1:8079128-8099128 GCF_028641065.1 Leucoraja erinaceus | reverse complement strand
CTTGCACTAAACCTTATTTCCTTTGTCCTGTATCTGTAAAAGGGTGAGAGAGAAGAAGAAGAAGAAGGGTCTCGAAACGAAACATCACCCATTCCTTCTCTACCGAGATGCTGCCTGGCCCGCTGAGTTACTCCAGCTTTTTGTATCTATCTGAACGGGAAAGATAGTTCACTCCTACGCATCAAGGCGCCTACTCCTGCTCCTAATCTGCGTGATTGGAGCCTGGCGCTTCTGCTGACGAACCTCCAGCATGAAACCTGATTCAAATGATGCCCGACAAAAACATAACTCGCAAGCAATAAACATCTCCTGGCAAAATCCTTTTAGATTTTGGACCTGTTTGCCAGACAGCACCAAAGGTCCTATAACGGAGCAAGATAGACCACTCCAGCTAAATGCGATGGGCTGTAGACAAAAGTGCTGGAGAAACTCAGCGGGTGCAGCAGCATGTATGGAGCAAAGGAAATAGGCAACGTTTCGGGCCGAAACCCTTCGGGTTTCGACCCGAAATGTTGCCTATTTCCTGCTGCACCCACTGATCCTATATGCAATGGGCTGACGTGTAGTACGCAACGGAGTGGAACGTGGGCCTTTTTTTCATCCATTTTAGTAACCCGACCCCGACCCGACCCGCAGTGTAATCAACGTTGCGGGGGAACAGTTCGTGTTAATAAATTAAAATTCTGAAAATGAGAAGATTTTTACCAAAGAACTTTTATTTTTACGAGGGATGTTTCCGTAACCGGCTTCCGTCTCCGCACTAGTGTCTTTGCTCCGCTACGGGATCTTTGGTGCGGAGACGGAAGCCGGTTACGGAAATGGGGGCCGAAAATTACCCGTGACCGTACCACGTCTTTTTCGTCGAGTGATCGATCTTGCTCGCTGTAGGATCTTTGGACAGCAGTTTTTGTCTAAATGTATCCGATGATCGTGGTGGTATCGCAGGTAAGGCCAACCTTTGTTGCCTAGTCCTTGAACCATTTCTGAGGCCATTTTAACAGGCAATATAGCTCAGCGTCAGGTTAAAGTCACCATTCAACTCTCGTTTAGTGAGAACAAGGTAAAAGCCAGTGCTGGGAGCCTTGTGGAGCAGATAATTAACCAGGCAACTCCATGCTGGGACAATGCTCCTTTTGAGGCTATTTTATTGAGCTGATAAACGTCAAGGACATGGCTAATAGAGAGAAGGCCAGAAAGTGCATGGGTCTGTAAATTCCAATGTAGCCAAGCCACCCCCCAAGAGAGTGGCATGCCAGGGTAATCAATAACTTGGGCCGCTCTAGTGAGCAACACTCGGACTGTCTGCACAGCTCCCTGTCTCTATCCGCACCTGAAACCCAACACAAAAGCTCAGAACATTCAGTAACTTCCAGATAAGTGATGGGGGGTATGATGCAAATTCCAGTCCTCCACCAGAAGTAGTCCCAGATAGAGTGATACAGCATGGAAATTGCATTGCCCCTCTGCTCAACTTGTCCATACCCAACCGATCAGTCCGAAGAAGGGTCTCGACCCAAAACGTCGCCCATCCTTCTATCTAGAGATGCTGCCTGTCCCGCTGAGTTATTCCAGCATCTTGTGTCGTCCTTTAGTTTAAACCAGCATCTGCAGTTCCTTCCGACACATCTACACTGGTCCCACCTGCCTGCGTTTGGCCCATATCCCTCTGAGTATCCGATCCATGTACCTGTCCAATTGTTTCTTAAACTTGGCAATAGTTGAGTCCCTGCCTCAACTACCTCCTCGTTCCAGCCACCCACCACCCTTTGTGTGAAAAAGTTACCCCTCAGAATCCTATTAAGCATTTCCCCCTTCACCTTAAAGCCAATATCCTCTCGTTCAAGGTACACAGAAATTAGACAAATGCACAAAATGAAGAAGGGTTTCGGCCCGAAACGTTGCCTATTTCCTTCGCTCCATAGATGCGGCCTCACCCGCTGAGTTTCTCCAGCATTTTTGTCTACCTTCGATTGTCCAGCATCTACAGTTCCTTCTTAAACACTGCTCTCGTTCAAGCTTCCCTTACTCTGGGCAAGAGACTCTGTGTGTCTACCTGATCTATTAATCTATTACATCTCAATAAGATCACCCCTTGTCCTCCTGCACTCCAAGGAATAAGAGTCCCAGCCTACTCAACCTCCCCCTGTAGCTCAGACACCTCGAGTCCTGGCAACATCCTCGTAAATCTTCTCCGTACCCTTTCCAGCCTGACAACACCCTTCCTGTACCACGGTGCCCAGAACTGAACACAATAATGTGGCCTCACTTATATAACTGCAACATTACCTCCCAACTTCTATACTCATGAGTAAGAAGGAACTGCAGATGCTGGTTTAAACCGAAGATAGACACAAAAAAGCTGGAGTAACTCAGCGGGACAGGCAGCATCTCTGGAGAGAAGGAATGGGTGACGTTTCGGGTCGAGACCCTTCTTCAGACTGGTTAGGGATAAGGGAAAGGAGAGATATAGACAGTGATGTGGAGAGATAAACAAAGGAACATAGAAACATAGACAATAGGTGACACTGCCATTCATCCCCATACCGATCAAAAATCTATCTATCGCTGCCTTAAAAATATCCATTGACTTGGCCTCCACAACCTTCTGTGGCAATGAGTTCCACAGATTCACTGCCCAAACATAGAAAATAGGTGCAGAAGTAGGCCATTCGGCCCTTCGAGCCTACACCGCCATTCAATATGATCATGGCTGATCATCCAACTTAGTATCCCGTACCTGCCTTCTCTCCATACCCCCTGATCCCTTTAGCCACAAGGGCCACATCTAACTCCCTCTTAAATATAGCCAATGAACTGTGGCCTCAACTACCTTCCGTGGCAGAGAGTTCCACAGATTCACCACTCTCTGGGTGAAAACAAGAACAATTAATGAAAGATATGCAAAAACGTCACGAAGATAAAGGAAATGGGCCATTGTTAGCTGTTTGTTGGGTGAAAATGAGAAGCTAGTGCAAAGGGTTTTCATGCTTCAGCTGAGAACGATTTTTGCGAGCTTGTTGTTTGGATTAGGGGTTTGGTTTTAGGGCCTAAGTTCCCAAAGTTTAATTACCTGTCTGCTATATCTGGCTCTGACACTAATCTGCCTGCTGTTTTATCACAGTCGACAACACTTCAACTCCCCCTCCCATTCCCACACTGACCTTTCTGTCCTGGGCCTCCTACACTGACAGAGTGAGGCCCAGCGCAAATTGGAGGAACAGCACCTCATATTTTCCTTGGGCAACTTACTCCCCAGCATTGACCTCTCTAACTTCAAGTAACCCTTGTTTTCCCTCCCTCTCCATCTCTCCCCCTTCCATAGACAATAGACAATAGATGCAGGAGTAGGCCATTCTGCCCTTCGAGCCAGCACCGCCATTCAATGTGATCATGGCTGATCATCCCCAATCAGTACCCCGTTCCTGCCTTCTCCCCATATCCCCTGCCTCTGCTATTTTTAAGAGCCCTATCTTGAAAGCATCCCGAGAACCTGCCTCCACCGCCCTCTGAGGCAGAGAATTCCACAGACTCACCACGCTCTGTGAGAAAAAGTGTTTCCTCATCTCCGTTCTAAATGGCTTACTCCGTATTCTTAAACTGTGTGGCCCCTGGTTTTAGACTCCCCCAACATCGGGAACATGTTTCCTGCCTCTAGCGTGTCCAAGCCCTTAACAATCTTATATGTTTCAATGAGATATCATCTCATCCTTCTAAACTCCAGAGTGTACAAGCCCAGCTGCTCCATTCTCTCAGCATAAGTTCTCCGCCTAGTTTGACTGTCCTCCTGATTATATGTTACTTTGTATGCCTCGTTGTCACCTTCCCCGAGCTAACAATGATCTACTCTACATCTTCCTTGACCTTTGTCCCCTTTGATCTGTTGTTTTCACACCTTACCCTTCCATATCTCTTGTTTCCCTCTCCCCTGACTCTCAGTCTGAAGAAGGGTCTCGACCCAATCCTTCGCTCCAGAGATGCTGTCTAGCCCCAAGTTAGAATGGGTACAGAGAACTCAGAGATGCTGCCTGTCCCGCTGAGTTACTCCAGCATTTTGTGTCTATCTTCATAGTCCATGACTTCACACCAACATTCACACTGGGGCGAGATTACCATTGGGGAATGTTGCCAACTGGCCCGCTCCACACTGCAGGACTACAAGCTGAGGGACGCACTGAAGCTCGGAGCAGCCAACGCCAAGGCTCTGTGGGGGAGGACCACAATTCCCTCCAGAGATGCTGCCCGTCCCGCTGGGTTACTCCTGCATTTCGTGGCTATCTTCAGTATAAACCAGCATCTGCAGTTCCTTCCTGCACATACCATATCTTTCCCTCTCAACCCCATTCTCCTGCCTTCTCCACATAACCACTGTCGTCCGTCCTAATCAAGAATCTATCAATCTCTGCCTTAAAAAAATATATCCATTGACTTGGCCTCCACAGCCTTCAGTGGCAATGAATTCCACAGATTCACCACCCTCTAGCTGAAGAAATTCCTCCTCATCTCCTTTCTAAAGGTATTCTGAGGCTATGACCTCTGGTCCTAGACTCTCCCACTAGTGACAATAGACAATAGACAATAGACGCAGGAGTAGGCCATTCGGCCCTTCGAGCCAGCACCGCCATTCAATGTGATCATGGCTGATCATCCCCAATCAGTACCCCGTTCCTGCCTTCTCCCCATATCCCCTGACTCCGCTATCTTTAAGAGATATCTCTATCTGGCCTTTCCAGCTCAGGGGCTGAATCTTAAAGACCTGTCCCACCTGGTGATTTTTTTTCCGCCAACTGCCGGCATCATTGACTGGCGTATCAGGTCATGGAAAAAGTTGCGGCGCGACCACGTATTGGCGCGCGCCGTTTCCTCAAGTATCGCGACGTTTTTTTGTCCGCGCCGGATTTTTGAAATGTTCAAAATCTTTCGGCGACCCTGACACGTCGGCCAATGACGCTGGCAGTCGCCGAAAAAAAAATCGGCAGGTGGGACAGGCCCTTTACTGAACGAGCAAGGCTAGCATGTCTAGAGGTGTGAAATATTGAAATGGTTTGTGTTGGTCACACCATTCTATTTCCAGCCCTCCGCATCTCACCTTCACAGTCTCCAAGTGCCACAGTTTAGTCTCTATTAAAAACCAGTTTGTTCGGAAACGTTTTCTCAGTACAGAAAGTACTAAAGATGGAATGTCTGCTGCCTTATAATTGATTTTGCAAGTTGCACCCAGTAAAAGGCAAACACTGCCAGCAATCTGAGAATGCACGGCAAGATGCTTTTAGATAGTTCTATGGATGTGCAGGGATTAGAGGGATATACAGGCAGAAAAACAACCTCCAAATGATGAAAGGATCATTGCCCATTCGGACCACGTTTTCGGTTCCTGTCTCAGACTTCCAGCATCTGCGGTGTTTTATAAACATAGAAACATAGAAAACAGGTGCAGGAGTAGGCCATTCGGCCCTTCGAGCCTGCACCGCCATTCAATATGATCATCCGACAATATCCTGTACCTGGGTGGGCGTTACTGCTGAGGCCAGGAATTACAGCAGGTCCTTGCTTGGATGGCATGGCTTATTAGAAACATAGATACATAGAAAATAGGTGCAGGAGTAGGCCATTCGGCCCTTTGAGCCTGCACCGCCATTCAATATGATCATGGCTGATCATCCAACTCAGTATCCTGTACCTGCCTTCTCTCCCATACGCCCTGATCCCTTTAGCCACAAGGGCCACATCTAACTCCCTCTTAAATATAGCCAATGAACTGTGGCCTCAACTACCTTCTGTGGCAGAGAATTCCACAGATTCACCACTCTCTGTGTGTGAAAAAAAAAATGATTTTCTCATCTCGGTCCTAAAAGACTTCCCCCTTATCCTTAAACTGTGTGACCCCTTGTTCTGGACTTCCCCAACATCGGGAACAATCTTCCTGCATCTAGCCTGTCCAACCCCTTAAGAATTTTGTAAGTTTCTATAAGATCCCCCCTCAATCTTCTAAATTCTAGCGAGTACAAGCCGAGTAGTTGCATTCGCACTTTAGTTTAAACCGAAGATAGACACAAAAAGCTGGACTAACTCGGCGGGACAGGCAGCATCTGTGGAGGGAAGGAACGGGGATGACGTTTCGGATTGAGACCCTTCTCCAGAGACGCTGCCTGTCCCGCAGAGTTTCTCCAGCATTTTGTGTCTATCTTCAGACTAATTGTCTGAAGAAAGGTCCCAACCCGAAACGTCACCTGTCCATGTTCTCCAGAGATGCTGCCCGACCCGCTGAGTTACTCCAGCACTCCGTGCTTTATCTTGAAATGATCTCTTGCCTGTTCTCTGCCACAGAAGGCAGTCGAGGCCAGTTTATTGGCTATATTTAAGAGGTAGTAGGATGCGGCCCTTGTGGCTAAAGGGATCAGGGGGTATGGAGAGAAGGCAGGTACGGGATACTGAGATGGATGATCGGCCATGATCATATTGAATGGTGGTGCAGGCTCGAAGGGCCGAATGGCCTACTCCTGCAACTATTTTCTATGTTTCTATGTTGATCTCTCTCCAGACGTTATTTGACTGAAGTTTCAAAAATAAACTATGATGTTGAATTCTTCACAAGACATCTAGATGAAGGCGGCATCTTCGACCCGTCCTCGCGGCCTACCCTCGGGCCTGGAGCAGCGTTTCCTGAGGGGAACGGCCAGAACCACGGCTTCGGCGGCGGCACAGCGCTGGAGCGCTATCGCGAAGCGGGCGTTGCCTTGTCCCGGGTCGCCGCGTTGGAGCTCCAGAATGCTGCGACCGCCGATGAAACATCGCGATGCCGCGGGTCGGTGGAGCGGCGGCGCTGATTTTGAACATCGCGGAGCCTGGGATCTCTCGCTGAGATCGCCAGTGGTGGAGCTCCATCCAGCGCGGCCTGTCGACTTCGGAAGCCGCGGTCTCCGGTGAGGAAGCGGCCGTTCCAGGCGTCCAAAGCCGCTGAGAGGGTTCCCCCGACACCGGAGAACCATCACCCGGCGAGAGGGCCTGAAACATCGGTCCCCGTAGCAACGACTACGGAGGCCTCAATAGGCCCGACTATAGGTGGACAAGGGGATGGGGACTGGACTTTGTGCGTTCCCTCACAGTGGGAACTATATAGTGGGATGCATTTATGTTTAATGTCAAATATCTTTATAATATTATGTTGTATTCTTATTAATGTGCTGCAATGGCAACCAAAATGTCACTACACCAACTGGTGTATGTGACAATAAATAACCTTTGAACTAAACAAGCTAGCTGCAGGATGTTTCCTTTGACCATTCTAAGCTGAGTAGAGACAAATAGTTTGCGTTGATATCATCCCAAACACATATAACTCCAAGACATAAGCCTGCAACATTCCAATGTCTCTAAAGTAAAAAACAAGCTGTATTAATGGGTTGTGAGGTTAATGCAGAGTTGCAGCTTGAAAACTCACATTTTGCTGAAACGCATGACTCATATCCTCAGGAATTACATGAATTGCAATCCGTTTTCTAATGACTTGAATGCAGCCAAGTGCCAAGTAACAGAAAGACAAGATTAGCCTGGGTTAGAGGGTTTCATCTACAGCAAGGGTTCCCAACCTGGGGCCTATTCACCCACAGGGGGTAAACCTCGCCTGCCCAGGGGGTAAATTTGTTGATTGAGGATTTGTACATATTTTTTCTCATGGACTGACTGTGTTTGGTTCTGTTGTACCGATCATCACTAAGGGCCTGTCCAACTTGGGCGACCTAATCCCCGAGTTCTGGTGAGTTTTCCCTCGACTCATACTCGCAGCATGAGGTCATAGGAGGTCTTCGTAAGTCTCCTTCATGCTCGAGAGTGGTCTCCGCGTACTCGAGGCCTCAGCTAGGTCGCGGCATTATTTTTAACATGTTAACAAATGCCCCCGAGTAAAAAAGGGTGCTGCCTGACCTGCTGAGTTACTCCAGCATTGTGCGTGTGTGTGTGTGTGTGTGTGTGTGTGTGTGTGTGTGTGTGTGTGTGTGTGTGTGTGTGTGTGTGTGTGTGTGTGTGTGTGTGTGTGTGTGTGTGTGTGTGTGTGTGTGTGTGTGTGTGTGTGTGTGTGTGCGTGTGTGTGTGTGTGTGCGTGTGTGTGTGTGTGTGTGTGTGTGTGTGTGTGTGTCTATATCCAGCCTTGGGGCTTTTCCCCACGTGATGGGTGTGAGCTTCCCATCCCCTCCCCAGTAGCAGCCTACACATGCAGAGAGATTCCTGCTCTTGCATTTGAGATCTTATTGCAGAAAACAATCTCCTTTTGAAGTCCCTGTATTGGCAGAAGCCACAAAGTGTTACTGACAAGTTAGCTGTAAACACTGTTAGCCAGACACTAACAGACTTCAGTACCTTTAAGAAATATTCACTTCAAAGTGACTTTCATTTGAACGATGCGCGGACCTTTATTTCTTCATCTTTAATTATGCGTGCTCCAGTATCGAGTCTTAATTGCCCAATTTGTTTACAACTGGGCAAGGGTGTCACGACCAGTTTTGCTGCCCAAGGGAAGGCAATGGTTGGTTTAGTTTAGTGATACAGCGGGGAGCCGGGCCCTTTGGCCCATCGAGTCCATGCCGACCAGCAATCCCCGCACATTAACACTATCCTACTCTCACTAAGGGACAATTTACACACACACACCCCAAGCCAATTAATAATATGGCTATATGGCTATTCATACACCAAGCCAATTAATAATATCTTTTATTGTCATTGCACATAGATGCAACGAGATTTGGTATGCAGCTTCCATCCGATGTCATAACTTAAATAACTGATAAAATTTAGATTTAGATATCCCGAGAAAATGGTTTGTAAAAAGAATAGCAAAACAGTTCAAACAGACTAAAATGCAGATGTGTCTGTGTGTCGTGACCATCTGAGGGAGACAGTCCAGGGGGGCACTCAGCAGGGCCGGTTCTGAACCGCTATAGCTCTGGGAATTAAGCTGTTCCTGAGTCTGGAGGTTCGGGCGTAGAAGACCTTGTAACGTCTGCCGGAGGGAAGTAGTTCGAACAGTCCGTTACAAAGGTGCGAGGAGTCTTTATGGATGCTGACGGCCTTCCTGAGGCACCGTGCGTGGTAGATGCCTTCCAAGGCTGGTAGCTGTGTCCCAATAATCCTCTGCGCTCTGTGGACGACGCGCTGAAGAGCTCTCCTCGCCGCCTCCGAGGAAACCGAAGATCTCTGAGAAAACCCATGTTCAAGAAGGAACTGCAGATGCTGGAGAATCGAAGGTGGACAAAATTGCTGGAGAAACTCAGCAGGTGCGGCAGCATCGATGGAGTAAAGGGAAGAGGCGACGTTTCGGGACGAAACCCAAAGGAAATAGGCAACGTTTCGGGTCGAAACCCAAAGGAAATAGGCAACGTTTCGGGTCGAAACCCGAAGGGTTTCGGGCCGAAACGTTACCTATTTCCTTCCCTCCATAGATGCTGCCGCACCCGCTGAGTTTCTCCAACAATTTTGACCACCTCTGAAAAAACCCACGCAGGTCACGGGGAGAACGTACAAACTCCGTACACCCGTACACTCCGTACATCCTTGTTTCTGCTTTTGTTAAATTAATCAGGGTTTGTGGTGATAAGTCTGTGTTTACACAGGAGTTGGGGTTTAAGGAGCAACAGATGGGATTGCAAACGTGCATGGTTTTGGTTTTCTGCATGGATATATTTGTTGACAGGGCCTATTTTGGATGTCAACGTTACATCAACACTGGTGAAGCATTGCAAAGAACAGAAGCACATAAGTAAACCATATAACCATATAACAATTACAGCATGGAAACAGGCCATCTCGGCCCTACAAGTCCGTGCCGAACAACTTTTTTTCCCCTTAGTCCCACCTGCCTGCACTCATACCATAACCCTCCATTCCCTTACATAGAAACATAGAAACATAGAAATTAGGTGCAGGAGTAGGCCATTCGGCCCTTCGAGCCTGCACCGCCATTCAATATGATCATGGCTGATCATCCAACTCAGTATCCCCTACCTGCCTTCTCTCCATACCCCCTGATCCCCTTAGCCACAAGGGCCACATCTAACTCCCTCTTAAATATAGCCAATGCACTGGCCTCAACTACCCTCTGTGGCAGAGAGTTCCAGAGATTCACCACTCTCTGTGTGAAAAAAGTTCTTCTCATCTCAGTTTTAAAGGATTTCCCCCTTATCCTTAAGCTGTGACCCCTTGTCCTGGACTTCCCTAACATCGGGAACAATCTTCCTGCATCTAGCCTGTCCAACCCCTTAAGAATTTTGTAAGTTTCTATAAGATCCCCTGTCAATCTTCTAAATTCTAGAGAGTATAAACCAAGTCTATCCAGTCTTTCTTCATAAGACAGTCCTGACATCCCAGGAATCAGTCTGGTGAACAGTCTCTGCACTCCCTCTATGGCAATAATGTCCTTCCTCAGATTTGGAGACCAAAACTGTACGCAACACTCCAGGTGTGGTCTCACCAAGACCCTGTACAACTGCAACCTTCTCATCCATATGCCTATCCAATTTATTTTTAAATGATACCAATGAACCTGCCTCCACCACTTCCACTGGAAGCTCATTCCACACCGCTACCACTCTCTGAGTAAAGAAGTTCCCCCTCATGTTACCCCTAAACTTCTGTCCCTTACAATGATCTCCTTACTTCTTTTCTTTATGTCGTATTCTCTTTTTCTTTCCTTCAGCTTACTTCATTCATTCTTTTTTTTTCTCCTTCTTCACACACACTATATATATCTCACGTCTTTTTATCCTTTACCATCTAATTTATTTTTCTTATTCTTATTTTTCTTTATTACAACAAAAAAAAATAAGAAGCTGTACATAAAATGTTTTATGAAAATATATATTATTGTATTGTATTGTATTGTATATCTTTATTGTCATTTCCTGAGTATTCACATACCCAGAGGAAACAAAAGGAAACGAGCGGAGGAGTTGGGCAAAATGATCGCCAAGCCTACACTTGGTCTCACTGATGTAGATCAGCTGGCACCTAGAGCAGCGGATGCAATAGATGAGGTTGGAGGAGGTGTCGCACCTGGAACGACTGCTTGGGTCCTTGAATGGAGTCGAGGGGGAAGGTAAAGCAACAAGTGTAGCATATCTTGCGGTTGCAAAGGGAAAGTGCCCGGGGAGGGGGTGGTGCGGGAGGGAAAGAAAAAAACGTTGCTCAACCAGTGTCCATTCAGTGTGCATTAAAAATAAATAGAAATAAAAATACATATATCATGAACAAATTTAACACTCTACTAAACATTCAACAGGCGTTCCGATCGGCAGCGGCACGACAGTGGCTCTGCTGCAGTGTGTCCAGGTTGGTGGTTGGTGCGCGATACTTTGACAGGGGGGCAAAGTCCGTTTATCAGTCTTATAGCCTGCGGGAAGAAGCTGAGGAGCATCCTGCTGGTTTTGCAGCAAATGCTCCTGTACCTCTTCCCAGATGGCAGGATGGAGAATATGTGACGCGATGGGTGGTAGGGGTCTTTGATGATGGAGATGGCTCTGCTGATACATCTCTTCCTGTATATGTCCAGCAGGAAAGGGAGTGGAGCACCAATAATCCTGCTGGTGCTTTGGTGCCATATGATTGTACTTACTTCTAATAAAATACTTTTTTTTTTTTTAATTTAATAAATAAACAAATAAATAAATAAAGTAAGACATCAAACCCCTCACCTTTAATGTGGGCAGCAGTAGTCCACATGCATCGCATATTGAGTCAACACAGCAATTGTTTCTTAAACTAATGGGGGCTTATGTGTGCAGGAAGGAACTGCAGATGCTGGTTTACGCCGAAGATCAGCACAAAATGCCGGAGTAATTCAGCGGGACAGGCTGCGTCTCTGGAGGGAAGGAATGGGTGACATTTCGGGTCGAGACCCTTCCTCAAACTGAGAGTCAGGGGAGAGGGAGATTAGAGATATCGACGGGTAAGGTGTAGAAACGATAGTTTTCCGATTAGATTCACCGTCCTGATTAATTTTACTGATTGGATGCCTCATTGCTAGCTTCCCCTCTGCAAACAATGGAACTGCAGATGCTGGAAAATCGAAGGTAGACAAAAATGCTGGAGAAACTCAGCGGATGAGGCAGCATCTGTGGAGCGAAGGAAATAGGAAACATTTCAGGGCCGAAGCCCTTCTTCAGACTGATGTCAAGTGGGGGGGGGGGGGGGGAAGAAGAAGAAAGTAGAAAGGAAGAGGAGGAGCCCGAGGGCTGAGGGAGAGCTGAGAGGGGGAGGAGACAGCAAGGGCTACCGGAATGGATTTCGTTTAATGCATTTCATTGTCACTGTACTGTACACTGACAATGACAATTAAAATTGAATCTGAATCTGAATCGGAAATTGGAGAATTCCATGTTTATGCTGCTAGGGTGCAGACTGCCCAAGCGGAATATGAGGTGCTGCTCCTCCAATTTCCGGTGGTGCTCACTCTGGCCATGGAGGAGGCCCAGGACAGAAAGGTCGGACTCGGAATGGGAGGGGGAGGGGGAGTTGAAGTGCTGAGCCACCGGAAGATCAGGTTGGTTAATGCGGACCGAGCGGAGGAGTTCGGCAAAACGATCGCCAAGCCTGCGCTTGGTCTCACCGATGTAGATCAGCTGGCACCTAGAGCAGCGGATGCAATAGATGAGGTTGGAGGAGGTGTCGCACCTGGAACGACCGCTTGGGTCCTTGAATGGAGTCGAGGGGGGAGGTAAAGCGACAAGTGTAGCATATCTTGCGGTTGCAAGGGAAAGTGCCCGGGGAGGGGGTGGTGCGGGAGGGAAGGAAGGAAAAAATTGACCAGTGAGTTACGGAGGGAGCGGTCGTTGCGGAAAGCAGATGGGGGGGGGGAGAGGATGTGACCTTTTAATTCGGGACCTCATTCTGTCCATTCCCTCCACAGATGCTGCTTGACCCGCTGACTTCCTCCGGCACTTACTCAAGTGTTTTGCTGAAGATTCCAGTACCACGATGCAGGACAGAATGCCACGGGAGATCCTTCTTCCCTGTGGCTATTAAAGTGTACAACCATTTCTGTCCTTCTGTAGACTGAGGTAGACTGACTCCAGCCCCCCCACCCACTCTCCCCAATCTTTGCACATCCCCAATCCTTTCCACTCGTCACTATAATTTCATGTTTGATGTATTTTATGTTTTATGAATGTTGCCAGATCCATTTCCCTCCTGAGATAAAGAAAGGTCTATCGTATCACTTTGTATTGTACCTGCAGTTCTTTGTGTCTCTATCATCCTGGAATAGTTGACCTCAGCGTGGCCTAAAGGTCATATTGTCAACCAGTACTTATTGCAGACTGAAGATAGCAACCTCAAACCACAGCAGTAATTCTAAAATTAGTCATTTTCCTGGTGGTTTTATGACATTGCTGCTTGAAAATTTCCAGACTGTGATAACTCCTCGAGAAATGATCTAAAAGTGTTTAATCCTCGCCACTGCTGAGTTAGAGAGAGAGAGAGCTGTTAATGTCTGTCGTGTTTTGATCATAGTCCAAGATTCATACTTCAAAGTGCGAGCTTCGTATCACTAATATGACTCAATCTTTTGATTTTGCTTGCAGTGTTTAACTGAAGACCTGGTTTTGTGAGGAGCAGGGGAGTTTCCAATCCGAGGTGGCTCAGCCAATATCCATCTGTTCAACCAACTTCAAAGATACTTTTTTTCCTCTCTCTCTTTAAGTGTCTACACAAGAGGTGGGCATTACTGCTGAGGCCAGGAATTACAGCAGGTCCTTGCTTGGATGGCATGGCTTATTAGAAACATAGAAACATAGAAAATAGGTGCAGGAGTAGGCCATTCGGCCCTTTGAGCCTGCACCGCCAATATGATCATGGCTGATCATCCAACTCAGTATCCTGTACCTGCCTTCTCTCCATACCCCCTGATACTTTTAGCCACAAGGGCCACATCTAACTCCCTCTTAAATATAGCCAATGAACTGTGGCCTCAACTACCTTCTGTGGCAGAGAGTTCCAGAGATTCACCACTGTCTGTGTGAAAAATGATTTTCTCATCTCGGTTTTAAAGGATTTCCCCTTTATCCTTAAACTGTGACCCCTTGTCCTGGACTTCCCCAACATCGGGAACAATCTTCCTGCATCTAGCCTGTCCAACCCCTTAAGAATTTTGTAAGTTTCTATAAGATCCCCCCTCAATCTTCTAAATTCTAGAGAGTATAAACCAAGTCTATCCAGTCTTTCTTCATATGAAAGTCCTGACATCCCAGGAATCAGTCTGGTGAACCTTCTCTGTAATCCCTCTATGGCAAGATTAGGAGACCAAAACTGTACGCAATACTCCAGGTGTGGTCTCACCAAGACCCTGTACAACTGCAGTAGAACCTCCCTGCTCCTATACTCAAATCCTTTAGATTGGATTGATCAGTCTGAAGAAGGGTTTCGTCCTGAATCGTTGCCTATTTCCTTCGCTCCAGAGATGCTGCCTGGCCCGTTGAGTTACTCCAGCATTTTGTGTCTAAGTTTGAGAACGAAAGGGCCGGTCCCACATGGCCGTCATTTGCGCCTCATTTACGCGACATATGTAAAATAGGTCGACGTGTCGTTACGCACGACATCGCGCGCAAATCATATGACATCATGCCATCTGGTGCGCGTGACATCATTAGAATACCCTGCAGCGCACGGCGACGCATGGTTACACACGGTAACGTAACCATGCATCACCATGCGATACACGTGAGACATCGGGACACCAGCGTGCGTATCCAATGTGTCAGCGTGCGTACGCAATACATCACGCAGTTAGCGTGCGAGCATTTTGAGGAATTTCGTGCGCAGCTCCACACTCCTCCACGCCTCTCCATGCGCCCGTCCCCGCGCTACCCGTGCGTCACAACGCGGCGGCCACATTTTTGGAGGTCACGTAAATGGCGCGCAAATGACGGCCAAGTGGGACAGGCCCTTTAGCTGTTCAAACTGAAGCGCTAAATCTAATTATGGTTCCCTATCTCTGTTCCTGCACCATCCCCCTTCATTCCACGCCCTATAGTTGTGGGATATAGATATTCCACTCCTAAGCATCCATCTTAAGCTGGCGGCACAGTGGCGCAGCGGTAGAGTTGCTGCCTTACAGCGCTTGCAATGCCGGAGATCCCGGGTTCGATCCTGACCTCGGGAGCTGTCGGTAATGCCCCTGTCCCACTTAGGAAATCTGAACGGAAACCTCTGGAGACTTTGCGCCCCACCCAAGGTTTCCGTGCGGTTCCCGGAGGTTGCAGGTGGTTGCCGGAGGTTGCAGGCAGTGGAAGCAGGTAGGGAGACTGACAAAAACCTCCGGGAACCGCACGGAAACGTTGGGTGGGGCACAAAGTCTCCAGAGGTTTCCGTTCAGGTTTCCTAAGTGGGACAGGGGCATAAGGAGTTTGTACACTCGCCCCGTGACTGCATGGGTTTTCTCCAAGATCTTCAGTACCCCCCCACACTCCAAAGGCGTACAGGTTTGTAGGTTAATTGGCTTGGTGTAGGTGTAAATTGTCCCTAGTGTGTGTAGGGTAGTGTTGATGCGCGGGGATCGCTGGTCGGCACGGACTCGGTGGGACGAAGGGCCTGTTGCTGCACTGTATCTCTAAACTAAGCTAAACAAAGTGAATGATTCTTGTCCTTTCTGGTTTAGCCTGGGGTCTGTAAATGTGTTCGGCAGAACATAATTGAGAAAGATTGAGGAGAATCAGTAAGTCACCGAATATGCTATCAAACCTCTACAGGTGTATGGCAGAGAACACATTGACTGGTTGCATCATGGCCTGGTTTGGCAACTTGAACAGTCGGCAAATGAAGAAGTGTGGTGAACACTGCCCGGTCCCTCACAGGTACTGACCTCCCCACCATCGAAGTTGTCTATAGGAGGCACTGCCTCAACAATGCATCCAATATCATCCAAAACCCCACACTTCTATCCATTCTACCGTCAGTAAAGAGATATAGGAGCCTGAAAGCAGTGACCTCCAGCTTCAAGTGTCGGAAGGAACTGCAGATGCTGGTTTAAACCGAAGATAGACACAAAAACCTGGAGTAACATCAGAAGAAGAAGGGTCTCGATCTGAATCTTCCCCCTACTCTTTTTCTCTAGAGATGTTGTCTGACCACATGAGTTACTCCAGCTTTATGTGTCTGTCTCCAGCTTCAAGAATAGTTTCATCCCACAACCAGCATCTTGTTCTTGGTCAAGCACCATGCTAACCTACTAACCTCAGCAACGATGACCTCCTGTGAAAAGGACACAAAGTGTTGGAGTAACTCAGCAGGTCAGGCAGCATCTCTGGAGAACATGAGTAGGTGATGATTTGGGTCAGGACCCTTCTTATAGACAATAGACAATAGACAATAGGTGCAGGAGTAGGCCTTTTGGCCCTTCGAGCCAGCACCGCCTTTCAATGTGATCATGGCTGATCATCCCCAATCAGTACCCCGTTCCTGCCTTCTCCCCATATCCCCTGACTCCGCTTTTTTAAAGAGCCCTATCTAGCCCTATCTCTCTTGAAAGCATCCAGAGAACCGCCATCTGAGGCAGAGAATTCCACAGACTCACCACTTCTTCAGACTGATTGTAAGGGGGTGGCAGGGTGGGGTGGAGAAAGCTGGGGGAGAGGAGGGGCTGGACAAAACGTTGCCGGTATCCATGTATCTGAAGTCTGAAGAAGGGTCCCGACCTGAAACGTCACCTATCTATCTTCCCCAGAGATGTTGCCTGACCCGCTGAGTTACTCCAGCACTCTGTGTCCTTTTGTGTAAATCAGCATCTGCAGTTCCTTGTGTCTACACCATGATCAAAGTACTTGGGGGGTTTTCACACTAGTATTGGGGTTATTAATTTTATTTGCATACAGACTTTGGTTTTGTACTATGATAGTCTGGTCACCTTGTATAACTCATAGTGTCATCCAGTGAAACAGCGTGAAAGACCCTTTGGCCCAACTTGCCCATGCCGACCAACATGCCCCATGTGCTCTAGTCCTAACTGCTGTGCTTGGCACTTATCCCTCGAAAACTGTCCTATCCATGTACCCTGTCCAAATGTTTCTTAAATATCCTGATGGTACCTCTGCATCAACCACCTCCTCTGGCAGCTCATTCCATACACCCACCAGCCGTTGTGTTAAAAAAAAGTTGCCCCTCAGGTTCCTATTAAATCTTGTTTAAGAAGGAACTGCATATGCTGGAGAATCGAAGGTACACAAAAAAGCTGGAGAAACTCAGCAGGTGCAGCAGCATCTATGGAGCGAAGGAAATAGGCAACGTTTCGGGACGAAACGTTGCCTATTTCCTTCTCTCCATAGATGCTGCTGCACCCGCTGAGTTTCTCCAGCTTTTTTGTGTACCTCCTATTAAATCTTTCTCCCCTCACCTTAAAATTACTGATTTATTAATTAATTGAATTATTATATATGTGTTGCAAGTTATGGCATTAAAGGGCCCGTTAAGATGTAGCAATGATTTCTCTCCAGAGATGCTGCCAGACCCGCCGAGTTACTCCAGCAGTTTGTGTCTATCTTCGGTGTAAACCAGCATCTGCAGTTCCTTCCTACACAATCCCATCGCCTGAAATCTCTTGGCAATTCAACTCATGGTTTTGTTGCCATTACATTTGACAATTAAAAGACTCTTGAATTCCTGTATGTGATTTCCTAAAATACAAATGCAGAACGAAGTCGTTCTTGCATCGATCAGTTGAACGCAATCTGTCCCTTTAACATTCCGGCATGTTCCGAGGCGACCAGACTAAACAAAATTAGATAAACCGTATTTCAATTTTAAAACAACAAATTGAAGATTCGTCGTATCCACAAGCCAATGTATCGACGCCTCGTTCGCTTATCTTCGAATGTAGAATGAAAAATATTTTCACTGACAAAAGGCAGGGTGTTTCACAAGGAATTCAGCCATGCTAGGATTCGAGATAACGGCAGGAGAGGGGGTGGGGTGGACTCAAACAGACACTAACCACCCTGGCCGTGTATGTTATCGAAACAAAAAATTTAATCTCTTCAACGACATTAACATTTTTTCATTAGATGACAGACACTGGTCGACTTCAGGGGAGTTAATAGTCCGACATTTGACACACAAAGCTGGAGTAACTCAGCGGGACAGGCAGCATCTCTGGAGAGAAGGAATGGGTGATGTCTCGGGTCGAGACCCTTCTTCAGACTGAGAGGCAGGGGAGAGGGAAACGAGAGATATAGACTCTGATCTAGAGAGATATCGAAACAAAGAATGAAAGGTGACGATTATAAAGAAATTCTGAAGAAGGGTGTCGACCCCAAACGTTGTCTATTTCCTTCGCTCCATAGATGCTGCTGCACCCGCTGAGATTCTCCAGCACTTTTTGTCTACCTTCGATTTTCCAGCATCTGCAGTTCCTTCTTAAACAAAACGATGATAAAGGAACCCGTTTACTGTTGGCTGTGGGGTGGGTGAAAACGAGTTACTGACAACGAGACTCAACAAGACGACTGGTCAAAAAAGCTGGAGTAACTCAGCGGGACAGGCAGCATCTATGGAGAGAAGGGAATGGGTGACATCTCGGGTCGAGACTCTCCTTTAGATTGAGATCCAGGGGGAGAGGAAACGAGAGGTGTGCTATATTTAAGAGGGAGTTAGATGTGGCCCTTGTGGCTAACGGGATCAGGCGGTATGGAGAGAAGCCAGGGATGGGATACTGAGTTGGATGATCAGCCATGATCATATGGAATGGCGGTGCAGGCTCAAAGGGCCGAATGGCCTACTCCTGCACCTATGTTTCTATGTTTTTAAGGGTCTCGACCCGAAACGTCACCCATTCCTTCTCTCCAGAGATGCTGCCTGTCCCGCTGAGTTACTCCAGCATTTTGTGTCTATCTTCGGTTTAAACCAGCATCTGAAGTTCCTTCCTACGCAATTCCATCGCCTGACATCTCTTGGCAGTGATCCATTTAAGTGATTCGTTATTCGATATATAAAACATAACTAGCATTCAATAATTTCGTTTTGTCCCTTTTCAAGATTCAAGATTCAAGTGAGTTTATTGCCGTGTGTCCCAGATAGGACAATGAAATTCTTGCTTTGCTTCAGCACAACAGAACATAGTAGGCATGAATAAATACTGGTCTTTACGGTATAAGAACCATCCCCACTTCCACACTCTCTTGGAGGGATTAAAACTAATTAAATATGTGAAAAAAACTAACATTGCAAAACTGGAAATTAAATTACATTTGTCTAAATATCAAACGCGCATGCATTGCAATTTGCAACACTTTTAAGGAATAAATTGGTACTAAACACCAAAGATTTCCCTCCCTGTCAGTCTTTTCTTCTCCAGAGTTTACGAATTTTAGTCATTTAGCAACATTGATGGCAATTGTATCTCTTTGTTAAAGTTACATGCGGTTAAGTTACACGTGGCTCCGGGAGGTAAATGCTTAAAAGATTAGATGCAGGAAGATTGTTCCCGATGTTGGGAAAGTCTGGAGTATTGCGTACAGTTTTGGTCTCCTAATCTGAGTTTTGGTCTCCTAATCTTGCCATAGAGGGAGTACAGAGAAGGTTCACCAGACTGATTCCTAGGATGTCAGGACTTTCATATGAAGAAAGACTGGATAGACTCAGCTTGTACTCGCTAGAATTTAGAAGTTTGAGGGGGGATCTTATAGAAACTTACAAAATGCTTAAGGGGTTGGACAGGCTAGATGCAGGAAGATTGTTCCCGATGTTGGGGAAGTCCAGGACAAGGGGTCACAGTTTAAGGATAAAGGGGAAATATTTTAGGACCGAGATGAGAAAATCATTTTTCACACAGAGAGTGGTGAATCTCTGGAACTCTCTGCCACAGAAGGTAGTTGAGGCCACAGTTCATTGGCTATATTTAAGAGGGAGTTGGATGTGGCCCTTGTGGCTAAAGTGATCAGGGGGTATGGAGAGAAGGCAGGTACAGGATACTGAGTTGGATGATCAGCCATGATCATATTGAATGGCGGTGTAGGCTCGAAGGGCCG